>NC_064237.1:8868269-9168269 GCF_023101765.2 Spodoptera frugiperda
GTGCATTAGAAGAAATTCAGCAAGTCGTCCTAAATGGGCCGTAGGCATGTGGGACGAGTTGATGAATTACCCCGTTGGTAATTCATCAACTCGTCCTGCAGAATAGGGTAGATGACAATTTTTTTTTATTTTAATGTCTGTGTTGTAGATTATTTTAAAATAACGAAGAAGATATATTGATTTGAAATATTAATTTCAAATTCAAAGGTTTTGTACGTAAAATTGACGTATTTGCTCCCACTCCTAAACATCTATTCGTTTTATCCAATTATCTTATAATTATGATAAAATAAAAAACATATGTCTAATATTTTTTCATTACCTAACTGACGAACTAAATAGATTTTTAATTTTCATACCCCATCACTATTGTTGATTACAGGGCATTCACTTCAATCTCAAAATCATTTGAAGTTGAAATAAGATTTAGATTTTCAGAGACCCTTTTTCTGAAATATTTGTCAAACAAAACAAATCCAATGTTAGTAATCAACATCAAAGGCTAGAAATCACAACTTGAGTCAAGTTTTCGTAAAAACAAAGAACTTAAAAGTCAAGAACCACACCTGTAGACTAAAAGCGTTAGCAAATACAAATGTAGATGAGAAATTCTACCAAGGAGTATTTACTCTATATATTTAAAAGTTGAGTTTCTTTGGCACCTAATTAGGTATGCAGGAGTTCGTTCGTTCGTTCAGTTCTAAAAACATGGCCGAGTCTAAACTAATAGAAAAGGTAAGGTAAGATGTTTTTCAAGTTAATTAGTTAGTTATGAGAAAAGCTTGGAGAACAATGTTTTGACTTGCTTCATCGAAAATCTAAGATGCATCTAATTTACTTGTGATGGATCGAGCCGTCTGTAGACAACAGAGGTGTCATAGCATAAAGAGGCGACCTTATAGGTGTCATAGCATAAAGAGCCGACTTAAAAGATTGCTGTCCACGCATTTCATGATCGAGAGCAAGTAGCAGCATTCTGCAACAAAACTGAACTTTTTAAATAGGAGCAAACCCATAGTCCAGCTGTATCTAGACTGTCAAAAACCATTAGCTGGGCTCCGGCTCGAAAAGCAGGAGTAGGTACGCGTGGTGTTTATTCAGTAAGAGTCTGACACACCCTTTGGCCTCGCTTAAGATGGCAATAGTCATTGAATGGCTTTCCCCCTCCAAAAAAGACTTTCAATAAGGTTTATGATGATCAAGTACAGATATATTAAAATTCCAATATTATATAATATTGTCATTTTCTTTAGATAACAACAAAAACTAAACAGTACTCACAAACCTTCCATTACAACCACTAAAACCATACCAGACGGAGTAATAGACAGAAATTGAATACAAACTTGAACCATAACTTGGTATCTGCATTGTTAGAATAGTTCTAACTCCCTAGCTTGCACTAATCCGATACTAGGTACTGAATGGCTGGCTGGTGTACACCTGCCCTTTGTGGCGCATTCAATAGAGCTACTTATCTGTGACAAAGCGAGCATTGTGCATGCATGTATCGTAAGTACACAGCATGTGACAATCGCTGAATCAAGTGATAGATATTGTGATGACTTTTATGTGAATAAAATGGGTTTTTAAACTTCTGAATTTACTAAAAATCACGGTTTGCTCATGTAAATTAATGGAGAATAGCTCTACTAGTTTCGAGTCCCAGAGGGAGTTTTCATCGTGAGCAGCGTGCGCAGATATGTGGCGACGTCGCTCAACGTGATTTTTAGTTTTTAGTATGTCTCAAGATAGTTATTAAAAAAAGATGATTAATTCTGCTTAATCTTAAGTATAACATAAAAATTAATCCCAATTTCCTTTGTTCGGAAATATTTTCACTAATTCTAATTTTTTTGGTTGTTTGTTTTTTGTGTTCTTCAATAGAAGCTGCATTTATACCCTTTGTGGCGTGAATAAAACTTCTTATAACGTAGGTATAGAAGAATACATACATACATAACCTCACGCCTGTCTCCCATGGGGGTAGGCGGAGACAATGGAACGCCAATTGCTACGATTCTTACACACCTCTTTCGCTTCATCAACAGTCATCACAGTCTTTTCATGCATACATTTCGGTAAAAGGTACTTTTAATTTGGTCCTTTGTGCTAAACGTAATAGGAAGCCAGCTAAAGAGAAATTGACCTCTACATCATGCCCTCTGCGGTCAGTTGGCCTGCCGCCGTGTGACAAACAACTTGGCCTCTGGGCGTAGAAAACAGACCATTTGACCTTTCTGTTTAGTGCGGGCTCTTAATACACAATTGAATACGATTCAATAGCAACTACACAACGACCCCTATTTGCTTCAATGAACATCATTTCATTCGTAAACAATAGGACTTCAAAGCTAGCTGTTATACATTAGCTTTGCCTGTGACTCTGTGCGTTAGAAAATTGTAAAAATATTGTTCTGGACTTCTTCGACTTTCTTTCTCAAAGTAGATATAGTTATTTCATTTAGAATCTCACCATTTCTTAATTTGTTGATTCAAAATATAAATTTTAAACAAATATTACTCAACGATAGTAAAAAAAATTGCCATTGTTTTTTCCTCATATTTACTAAAGAAATAATGAATTATAGAAAATTCCAAAAAGCATTTAAGTTGAAATAAAATAGTAATTGGTTCATATACACATAAATAAATAGATACATACATCGAATATTTATTTTTATATTTGTAGTCCTCAGGCTATTGACATTTTCAACACAGTTTTAACACGACATGGCTTTTGATCTGAAATATTTATTCAATGATATATTACAAATTAAATGCAATCATATTTCGAAGGTTAAATCACCTATGTTATTTATCGTATGAACACGTATTTATTAACGTCACGCCTTTTTATCCCCCAAGGGGTAGACAGAGGTGCACATTACGGCAGTAATGCCACTGTACAATGTCACTTTTCACTATTTATGGTATAAGTCCCATGTAATATCGTGAACCTATTGCCATATAGGTACTGAGCACAATCACAGACTCCATGCTACTACTGAGAAATTTTTTGAAAAGCCAAAAAAAGCAATTCTCAGCAGTACTTTGTATACTGGTGTGTAGGTTTAAAAAAGTGAATTAAAATATAATAAGTGCGAATAGTCCTACCTCATTAATTAAGCAACGTCATACAAGTATACAAAAATCCAGTATAAACTGACCGTTGAATGTATGGAAAGATCATACAAACCGAGACTATTATAAACTGGCTATATATAACTCGATCTGTAGCCATACTACATTATGTTAGATATCTATTAAACGTAATGAAATCATGACTTGTTTTCATACGAACAATTTAGTGGTAATCATAATGATGGTGTTAGTACAAAGTTTTATGTAAACTGAATCTATGTATGTATGTAAAGCCAACTTTGTTTTAATTACGTTGTGAGATTCTGTATGTGTGTTTGGGTGTGTGTGTCGAGTTCCTATTACAAGGAACTCGTTCTATAGGAGCGTATTAAAACAACTCAGTGTTTGTACGTATGAAAGTTAATTAATTTTATTTCCTAGAATTGACTAGTTTCCTACTAATGAAGTTCAATACTTTTTTCGAAACATCAAAAATGATATTTTTATACTTAGACACAAATTCTTGCTACGTACCACCTAGTATGTTACCGGTTCGAAAAGCAGGAGTAGGGAGGCGGTGGTTTTTAGTCAGTAAGAGCCCGACACTCGCTCTCGCCTTGCCCAAGGCGGGAGAAGTGGACGGCTTTCCCCCCTCAAAAAAGCCCTAAGCTTAAGCCCTACAAACATTCCATTTTAACGTATTATGAACACGCATTTGACGCTATAAACGAAGTGTTATACAGGACGAATGCATCTACAACACTAAAGCAATGTTTCAGTGTCGCAAACCGCATACTTAACTCTGCCACCTTCATCAAACGCCCAAGTATCTAAATGAAGCACCTTGTATATTCCGCAATGCATTTCATATTCTGTTTGAGTTACCTCCTGTAAATTACTGCTCTCTTGGTACCTGGTGGCGTGTTGTACTAAATATTCTTTTTGTTTGTCCATGTTTTTGGTATTGTTTACTTAGTGACAATGGGACTGTGACCCCTATTTTAAATAGGTACCCCATTCAAGATAGGGGTTGAATGACTCACTCGTATAGTAATAGCTTTTTGAGGTTATTTTTTGAGTCGCAAATAGTATAATAATTGCCTGAAGTATATTCTATACTATAAGTAACAACCTAAGAATAAGTCTACATATAAGTGACACTTGGTATGTTGACAAAGACCGGACAACAGCGCTGTCTGGTAAACTTAATTCTATTAAAATGGAAATACTATCCGAAACGGTAAGAAAAACTTGAAGACCTAATTCTCTACATAAGGGAAGGCTCATAGTCCAATAGCACCAGCAATGACATATCACGGTCTATTGATATAAGTAAAATCACTCAAACTTCACTCACAAGAATCAGGCAAGCAAAGATGATTTCCTCTTAACTATAACCGTTTAACAAAGTTCATTAAAACAGTGAGTAGCTAACAGGCCGGGCGCATGTCATTATAACTCGCATTAAGACAGCTGCCAAGGGCACCATGTGGCTTGGTGTCGAGCCAACGTCATACCAAACCGCAGTGTTACTGCGACCTGCCTGCTGTGACTGAGAATACTGACCCCGGTAGTTGTGACTGAAATAATAGACGAACTAAATTATATACGAATTATATTATTTACGTAAATGTGCGTGCTACGAATAAGATGTTAAAAATCTCTTTAAATGTGTATATAAATAAGTATTTGATGTAATTGCCTCACTACTATCTTAAACTAGCTTCTGCCAGTGACTTCGCTCGCATTCCCATGGGAAAATAGTAGCCTATGTGTTATTTCAGACCATAATATACCCCTGTTCTAAATTTCATTTCGATCCCTTCAGTAATTTTGATGTGAAAGAGTAACAAACAAACATACAAACAAGTTTCTGCTAAAATCAAGGCTTAATGAATTCTACTGTACACTCTATATAACAAAATAAAATTCTACACTATAACACAAAAATAATATAAATCAAAACATAAAAAAATCTCCATTATCATCGGTAAATACCGAAACTGAGCACCAAATAGCAACAACTAAACTTGACAATAATAATACCAATTACTACAAATTAAAACATAATGGAAGCTCCGAGGACTAACAAACCATGTAAATTACTTGAACATTAATTACGCAGTATAATGCATAAATTATATAGCACTTTATACAAAAAATATGACATTACAACAATTAAACAACAATTAAAATAAAACATTGCCATTACGTGTATTCATTATCAAAGAAAGTTCTAAGGTAAAACGTAATTACTTATTATAAATCGTAAGTAAGATGGCCGAACTTATTATTTTGTGAAGATAATAATATTTTGAAAAGGTTCTCAAACTCCTTCTACTGAACTATTGGTCCTATAATAATCTGTCAAAATTCTAAGAAATGCTTGTTATTAGTTTAATCTTTGGGAAATGGAAGGTACGCACCTATGAATAACCCTTATTGAGGGGTGAAAATCATCCAATGTCTTCTGCTGCCTTGAGTGGGCGAGAGGGAATGTCAGACACCCCGTTCCTAATACTGTTTTTCGAGCCGGAGCCCCATGTAAACCCGCTAGGTAGTCCGTAGCTACGGATCAGGCATCAGCTCTACTGGGCCCCGTCTGTGGTGGTCTGATGGCCCTTGTGAATAACCTACACTACATTCTTATTAAAACTAGGCATAAAGACTATTTTCTTCTTTTACTTCAAAACTTATTATATTTTATATAAATTAATTTTTAATTTCATTTGAACATTCAGTTTTTACAGCTTGGTTGAAGCCATATCTGTCTTTTCAGATATTTTCTTGGAAATTTTACTTACTAATGAAAAAAAGTAAAATATTAAAAAAGTACATTCGTAGTTATCATTAATATCTGCAAATAAAAATAGTGACTATGATTTTCATAGAAATGTAATTTTATATTTTCTCATTAACTTCGATGTTCGATTTAATTTGTTTTCTATGTGGGTAGGTATAACTATTTCTACGAAAGTATGAGAATTTCTAATCAAATTACGTATAATATACATATAATACTTAGAAAAAAATTCTACGAATTCAGTGTTCATTTGAAAACCAATGAAGATTTTCTTTGAATAAGAAATTTAGCAGCCGCAAAAACAAATACGTTCAATCACATTTAAGCAAAAAGACGCCATAATGTGCATCCATTAGACTGCCATTAAACAGACAATAAATTAAAACTATTCGAACAAATTCATCGAAAAAGTTTAATTAAAAAATATTTAGTGAGAAAATAGTCCGCGCATAAAATCAAATTCCGATCTAAATTGCATTCATGGCCATTAGCCACAAAGCTTTTAGATTCAATCCATAGCTTCAGAATGTCGTAAAAAGAGCTATAAAAGTGAACAGAGTAAAATAAAATAGTTACCATTGCCAGCGAATCAAAGAAGAAGAAAATATTCTGTGTTTTTTTTTCTTTATTCTAAACTAACTTCTACCAGCGGAATCGCCCGAGGTCCCCATAAAAAGTATCATACGAGTATGTCCTATTACAGACCATAACTTACCTCTTTTCCAAATTTCGTCCCGATTCCTTCAGCCATTTTGACGTAATTGTAGTAAGTTGAATACAATAGATACAGATCAACAATTTAAATTGTCTCAATAAAATTGTGTCCGAAATAGCTTGATTCGTTTTTTCGCTTTACTGATCGGAAAATTGTTACATGTGAAATACTGTCAACACTATGGAACATTCAGAATGTTACATAAAAGTCACCTCTTTGTTTTATATTAATAAATTGCGTATCAATTTTTATGCCTACAGTTTAATATTGTGAATTTTGATGAAACTAGTGATGTAACCGTTTCTGTTAGCTATTTATTTTATAGTGAAACTCAGATAAATGTATAACATTTTGTTTTAAATCGATACGAGCAATACTGAGGAAACTTCATACAAAATTAACTACCAAAGAGAGGAACACTTCAAAAGATACACATACATACAACAAGACGTTCTATTTCCAAAGATACATAGATGAACAACAATGTAGGTACAATGTACACCGTACAATGTACAACCCTAATGAAATAACCTTCAACCGTTCTAATTACAAATGTCAGAAACATTACAAGCCATTTCGATTTTTGAAATGGATGACGTCGTACCAAAATGGCTGCCACGATGTAAACAATGAATTGAAAAGGATTCCCGCAATATCGTTGTCAAGACTCACTCGAGATACACTCGGTTTCTTTGATAAATTAATGGGCGTAAAGATCGTCAGATATTACGAATATTAATCATCTCGGTGCCCACGCAACGGGTAAAAAATGAATAAATTTGACGTCACCATGTTGTAATTAATGGTGAATGGATGGATTAAGTGGCTATTGCTACACGATTTATTACTTAACACTGTATTTAGGTCGTGTGGTTATTGGATAAACTATCTAGGATCTCATCTTTATGTTGTTAGTGCTTTTTTTAGTTAAATGTCTGCTACTTTTAGTGAAGCTATATATTTCAGCTATTAAATATTTTAATTAAAACCTGATTAAGGTAGTCCGATTAAAGGTTTATTATGGTAAGGTATTTTAAGCAATAAAATGGCTTCATAGTGGTATTAAATTAATATTGAAGAAACTGTAAGTCTTCGGTTTTAGCTAACAATTTAATGTTTCAGTTAATACATATTTTCGGACTAACATAGAAGGCCAATCTCTTCTTTATAAAATTCTCGAATATGTTGGCATAAACCAATAACAATAAATAATCTATTGTCAAACACAGTAAACATTTTCAGACGCAATATTGTTACTGCGTCTGAAAAGGCACAGAAAGTCGAAAAACACAATTATACTTTTCCTAATCCATTCCGCCCGCGCCTCAAAGAGCCAGACCACCACAGATGGGGCCCAGTAGGGCTGATGCCCGATCCGGAGCTGCAGACAACGGGTTAACGGGGCTACGGCTCAAAGCAGGAGAAGGAACGGGGTGGTTTTTAGTCAGTAACAGCCTGACACACCCTCCCGCCTCACCCAAGGCGGGAGAAGTCATTAGATGATTTTCCACCCTCAAAAAAAAAAGGACTGAAGATTATAAGAAATGCATTAGACACAGATCAATGACCGTTCTTTACCATAACGTATACGATTAAAAGTACAATCGCACAAAACGACACATGACCAACACACCTATAGTTACAACAAGCATACATCAATGAACAATGGCCTCTCATTCATTGTCCGATAACCGTTTTTCATTAAAGTCGATGCAATGATTGTTTCAATTTACACTCAGTCAGTTTTATTGTTCCGTGCTGTAGTAAGACTCAATTAAACTTGCTCCGTTTGACCGGGCGCTGGCCGTACGGTGCAATTGATTGGGACCCCCGCTATAGGTTGATTGTACTTATTGCTCTTCGTCCCTAGTCTTCGGATTTGTTTGCAAAATAAAAGCAAGTGCATCTGCTATCTTGTTGTCAACCATAGATAAAAGAAAAGACTTGTCAACTGTCTTATTGGAACAAAAGGTATAATTGTTGAGATAAAAAAAAAAATTTAAAGAAAGTTACTTTGTGTATCCTCAAAATAATCAATCAATCAATATCAAGCAGAAGTAAATGATAGAATGCAAGTCATACAATCAAACTGTTTGAACTATCTGTGTTTCCTCGGTATAACCTGGGTAGACACCCAGGTCAAAGCGCGAGTGAATAGGTTGCTTATGGGCAGACGTGCTCCATCGTAGGCCGCATCATCACTTACCATCACATCACTTAATACAGTGAAATTGGCACCGACACTCAAGTGTAGCTTCGAATGGAGAAGAACGAGCAAGAAACTCCATAGCAGCTTCTACACCAGCGCATACCGATAACATTAAAACTGAAGAAATTGAACTATCTGTGTTTCCTGATGGGTATAACCTGAGTGTCTTCAAAGTCGAGTGAATAGGTTGTTTATGGGCAGACATGCTCCATAGTAGGCCGCATCATCACTTACCATCAGGTGAGATAGCAGCCAAACGTCGAAACATTAAATGTAAAAAAAAAACAAACACAATCATGATTCCTCAGTCTGCAACGTTACCAAAGTCAAAAGCGTTAAAATCAATACTAGCTTCATTTGAGCATATCTCAACCCCCAACATATCTACGTCTAGCCATAATAATACAGTGAAATTGGTACCGACACTCAAGTGTAGCTTCGAACGGAGAAGAACGAGCAACAAACTCCATAGCAGCTTCTACACCAGCGCATACCGATAACATTAAATCTGAAGAAATCATTGAACTAACAAATGCAACCCCAGTCTACAACATTAACAAAGTCAAAAGTATTAAAATCAATACTAGCTTCATTTGAGCACATCTCGATCCCCAACTTACCTAAGCTACGTCTAGCCATAATAATACAGTGAAATTGGCACCGACACTCAAGTGTAGCTTCGAACGGAGAAGAACGAGCAACAAACTCCATAGCAGCTTCTACACCAGCGCATACCGATAACAATAAAGCTGAAGAAATCATTGAACTAACAAATGCAACCCCAGTCTACAACATTAACAAAGTCAAAAGCGTTTAAAATCAATACTAGCTTCATTTGAGCACATCTCGATCCCCAACTTACCTAAGCTACGTCTAGCCATAATAATACAGTGAAATTGGCACCGACACTCATGTAATCCCGCCGGACTGGACTAGTCGCAACGTATGCCTCATTTATCAGGATGAAACCGGTTCACCTCATCATTTTATTATCTTCCAATACTAAAATCAGTCTAGAAATTCAAATTATAGCTAAAAATAAATTAGTTTTGAAGCTTTGATTTATTGCGTATTGATGACTCATTTAGATTATGGCTGCAGAATTGAGTAGTTTTAGCTGTTTCTTTTCTAAGTATAAATACAGGCAAACAATTCTGTTTGTTAGAGTATATTATATGAACATTAAGAACTCGTGGCAGTCCCCTACAGAATATAAGCCTCTTTTAAATTACAACAAACAGTCAAACCATTACAACGGTTTTGTGGGGCTTAGTATATTATAATGTAATCTATATGGAAAAGGAATAAATAAATAATAATAAATAAAAAGACTTTCCATACCTGACCCATATATGTTTACTTACTACTACAAAATAACTATGCCCACTTTTCTCCAAGCATATTATTAATCCTACTAGCTTCTACCAGCGTCTTCATCCTCGTTGCTATGGGGTAAAAAGTATCCTATCACCCAAGTCACCAAATTTCATCAAAATCCGTTCAGTAGTTTCAAAGTGTTTGACGGACAATCATCCAAGCAAAGAAACAAACTTTCACATTTATAATATTGTAAGAATATGTTCTTTTAGTGTAGTTGTGTGATTGAATGAAAACGAGCAAATCTATTGACAAAACCCATTCACAATTCCAGACTGATTTCGAATTACTTGAAATGAATAAAACTCGATGTAACAACGTATATAAATAGGATCACATAAGAACATCACTTAAAAAGGTACTCAAAGAAAACACATTCGTTTTTACACAAGTCACTTAAATTTTATAACAGAGACCAGTTAGCAGTATAACAGTAAGGGTGCTTTTCCAACAGAGATGTGCTATGCTATGTTGCTATGGATCCGTTTTGTTTCCACCAATCATATTCATTGGTAGACAAAGCTTAGCACTAGTGGAAACGGACTCAGCTAAGCTATGTTCTTTTATGTAGAAAGATGCGTGGTATGGATGGCTTTCCTATTATCGATACATCACATCCTCGCACTGCTACATAGCTTAGTATCAGTGGAAACGATCACGTACATAGTTTCACAGCTTAGCTTTTACACCTTCGTAGCATAGCTACATAGCACATCTCTGGAGAAGCACCCTAATGCTTACTTTAGCACTCCAGTTTAAAAATCTCATTCATGAAGTCTTCTAATATAAAATTGAAGTAGTTTTCTGAGAGATCGTTGGTACTTAACGACTGAAATAGTTAGATACTTTCTTTGAAGTTAAACTAGCTATAATACTTAACGGTTTGAAATGCATGGTAAAATAAGTTATTTACATCATCAAGTCATGACAGTCCGCTACTAGACTATGAACCTCCTCTAAATAAAGCGATTTGCCATAATCTTTTTTGTTTATAAGGTTCAAGTTTGTTTAAAAATTGTTGCTGTCTAGTTTCTGCCAAATGTACAGCCCCTTAAGGACAAATCACTTTTTTAAACTTTTCATTTAATTTGAACATTAAATCTTATGTCATATGATATAGTATATTTCGTAACGTCAATACAAAAGGCTGTAAGTACACCGTCTGCGCGCTGGCATTGCGCTTACAGCCATTTTGTATTGTTTTCAAAAGCAAAACCACTGTGTCGGAGCCGTGCTTTGCTTTGCTTTTGGACTAAAAGAAGAAGAAATAGACATACCTACCACACTAATCGTTTTTTTTTAAATAGGCTAACTTCTCTACAAAATTATTTAATAATGGACAATAACACCAACGTATCTGATATGTCTCCTACTCCCAGTTTCTTAATATTCATTTAACATTAAACTTTTATATCGGTATTTAACCACTTGGAAACACCTTAAGTACTCGTCTTTAGGGTCTAAATTCCCGTGACCTTTGTGGACGTGTCCTCCCAACCTTGTTTACTTAAAAGCTTTCCCTTCGTACTGAATCGTTTCCGTGTTCGTGGCACAGGTAACTCTTAACTTAAGTGCCAGTACTGAAGTTTGCTTTTGAAAGATCCTGTTATGATGTCTGGGTGTTGCTTTATGTTTTCCGTTTTCGCGTTTTATTATAACGTCGAAGTAAGTTTTAAGGTCTTACAAGAATTTAGACGTATGGTCTGCCTTTTAAAGTGCATTTTTTTACTACATTATTTCGACATTTCGTAAGTCACTATTCGCACCTAACTTCAGTTTGCATATCATAGGTATAACGCTAATGGGCTCTTTGTATGAACTGAAATTCGCATGTTTAATTTATTTCGCTTCAAAATCAGAATGTTCTATTCCACAAATTAATTGATTTGAAAAAAAAATGCTTAGCACAAACATTCAATTTCGAAGGAGTTTTCATTTGAAATTGAAAGTCGACGAACGGAGAGAACTCAGCTTTATTTATAAGACAAAAAGTGTTTGACACAAAACATTTACTGGACTAATTAAAATGGGCGATCCATTTGCGTATTCAAATACTCTATGTAGTTAATTAACACATTTGTTCACAAAATTGGTTTCATCAGTAAAGTGAGCCGTTTGGAAGACGAGCTTGCTATTTTAAATTTAAACGATAAAACAACCCACGTTTTTAATTTACTTCTTTTGTTTTCATTGCATTTTTTTGGTTTCATTTGATTGCCCTATGGCGGTGGGGAGTGACTTTGTCGAAATGTTTCTAATTTCCACGCTTGAAATCATTTGAGATTAAAATAGGATATTGAATTTGTTTTGTGACTTAATTAAACACATCGAACTAGGAACGCTGTTGAAACATTTTTGTCATGAAAATATTAAGGAATGCTGTAGATTCCTTTTTTATGGAATAAGCCTGTAAACGAGCAGACGAATAACCTGATGGTAAGCAATCGCCGCCGCCCATGGACACTTGAAACACCAGAGACATTACAAGTGCGTTGCCGGCCTTTTAGGGATTAGGAATTTAAGGGTTGTTGGGAAATCAGGGATTGGGAAGATTGGGAAGGAGGTAATTAGGCCTCCGGTAACCTCACTCACACAACGAAACACAACGCAAGCGTTGTTTCACGTCGGTTTAGTTTCCTAAAACCTTTTATTGCAAGCTTTATCTACAGATGAAATAATTTATAATTCATTGAAAGATTCAATTCAAAAATAGCCCCGATTACATCAAAGACAATCGTTTATCAAAAGAAAACTTTACATAATTTAGTTACTAAAAATAAGCGTCCTAATGCCTAAACACTAAAATGGTGTTGAAATAAAACAATGAATTAGAAAGATACCAAAAATATTTTCATAAAAAATAATTATGAAAGGTGTCGGGTAAGGTTATACCTGCCAGTGCCATCGTCGCCTGTCAACTAAAATAATTCAACGATAAAATGTTTATTTTACAAAGTCTTCAATACTTTAATGGCTTTATAAGGTGACAAAAAATTTTGAATAAAGAATAATTTGAAAACTAGTCCCCTAAAGACTGTTAACTCTCTCAAGGGGACTTTGTCTTTTTTTTTGTTGTGACAGCAGTTTTAATTTATAAATGTTATAATTATATTTTTTTAATACAATTTTAAACAATGTTATATATTGTTATGTAAGTAGATTAAGTACTTTTGTGGTGTCCAAAAAGGCTCGTAGTTGGGACGTATTACTGTATTAAAATTGTAGACCACACTGTACACTATGGATGCATTAAAATGATTTGTTTTGACTTGATTATCTGTATTGCATTTTTATTTTTACTGATGATAATGTTCAAAGAATAATAATAATACCTACGTATAAAAATATATTTACTATGATATATGTAAGAGTATTTTGAAGTTCTGTTTTCGCAATAAAATAAAAAAAGAAAGTCATAAAAAATTCTACGCCATATTTTTTTAGAATTCATAAATCATTTGTTACACTCCATTTATGGACCCATTTAAGAGTCGTTTGATATGATATGCATCAAGCCATTCAACTCCTTATCTCGAGGGAATAAAGCTCATATTACTATACAAATGTTCAACATACCATTGTAAATAGTGATAATACCTGCAATAGAAAGGGTCATTTAAATATATAACATCTACTTTCGTGATTATTAGGGAATATTGAACTTTAACATTATGTAGGTAAGTTCTGTTTTTAAATAACCTTTGAAAATCGAATTCATAATTAAATTAAGGATAAAATACTTTTAAAATTACTTATTGAAACAAAGTTATTCTATTTTAAACTGAACTTTAACGTTATGTAAGTAAGTACAGTTTTTGAATAACCTTTGAAAATCGAATTCATAATTAAATCAAGGATGAAATACTTTTTAAAACAAATTTATTCTATTTTTGAATGGAAATGATTACGAATTTCTTTAGCTTTGTCAAAATATCATTGTTTTTTTTGTCACAGTAAAAGCCAGTATTATCTTGTACCCTTAGTACGAGTAGGCTTTACGTTTAAAGTAATCGAAACGAGAACGCGTTCGCTCTGATTGGTTGGTTTATTCGAACCGGCCAATCAAAGCGCCGTTTTAAACGTAGCAAACTCATACAAAGGGTACTGATGATTTAGGAAACCTACCAATAGTTACCAAATATTATATACAAAGCTATTTCATTTAAAAGCGAATGTTAATTACATTTCTCAAATATAATTAAACTCAAATACCATAAGTAAATAAGTTACAAGTGTTAATCAGAGCAAATATGAAATTCTTTTGATATTAAACTTGTTCAATATCTCGAAGTCTGTTAAGCAATTCAAAGTTTTCTCAGTTTCAGAAATCATATCGACTTGTAAACTGCTTTCTAAAGTATTGGAGGGCTGTAAACATTTACAGACAAAATATAAACATTTAACTTTAACCAATATGTTATTTTACTATAACTAAAAACAATTGTTTACTCACGTAAATATATTGAGAAAAGCTCTACTAGTTTCGAGTCACAGAGGGACTCTTCATCCCTGGGCTGCGCGACGTCGCCGCATGATGAAGAATCCCAATTCGGCCTCTAATTTTTATTTTAATGTCCGTCTTGTAGATTACTTAAAAACATGACACATGTATTTCTTATTTTATTACGAAAACAAATACTTTCCAAGATATTATGTTGATTTAAAATATCGCGTAACGTCACTTCTAAGTACGTTTTACACGTAGAACTAACGTATTTGCTCCCACTCCTAAACTTTGATTCGTTTTAACTAAGTATTGTTATATGGCGAAATAAGGTTACCGGGGCTCCGGCTCAAAGCAGGAGAAGGAACGGGGTGGTTTTTAGTCAGTAAGAGTCTGACCCGCTTCACCCAAGGCGGGAGAAGTCATTGGATGATTTACCCAGCTCAAAAAAAAAAATGACGAAATAAAAAAATACGTGTCTAATATTTTTTCATAACCTAAGTAACTGATGGACTAAATAGATTTTTAATTTTCTTACCCCGTCATCATCCCTATTACAGTTACAAGCTCTTGTATAGTAAGTAAGTTTAAATTTAATAAAGCAAGGTCTTTATGAATAATATATTCAATTACATTGGCTCAGCAAAAAACTCACTCAATGATAACACTTGAAACAACAAAATATCAAAGGCAATGCCAAATATATGTATAAAAAGTAACTCATAAATAAAGCATGATAAAGGTATGCAAATTTTCCACGGTGGACTTTTTATTTGGTTAGAAAAAGCTGAGATTTTCCGAATTAATTTCACCGTTCCTTTTGGCTGTGGACGCACAATTGGCGATTTGGTAAAAAATAATTATATTGACTCCTAGGGGCCTACTCTAATTCAACGAACGAACGAAAAACCTTCGCAGATTGCATACTACAATTCTATTTATTGCGAACTTTCGTGAACAAAAATGTACGAATTGCATTGCTATGTAGCGAATAAATAGATTATGATATTAAATTAGTTTTCTTTACGATATTTCAAGTAATTCTTTGAGTAAAAACCTACGGTCTATTTGAAATAAATAATTTTGACTTTGACCTGACTTTGACTTAGTCTATGTAGCTATGACGACATTTTTATTCAAAACCGAATAATTTATTGAACGCTGCATAGTTGGATTATGTTTACAAACATTAAAGATAAAAAATGCACATAATGATGTTATATGTTATATCTACAGGTGATTTACACGATGAATATCAAATTTTTTAAAAGGAGAATAAAATCGAACGCGGGGCCCAGAGTTGGCGTCGCGTTCCACACGCGCCTCAAAGAGCCATCAGACCACCACAGATGGGGCCCAGTAGGGCTAATGCTTAATCCGGAGCTGCGGACTACCTAGCGGGTTTACCGGGACTCCGGCTTGACAAGCAGGAGAAGGAACGGGGTGGTTTTTAGTCAGTAAGAGTCTGACACTCCCTCTCGCTTTGCCCTGGCGAGAGAAGTCATTGATGATTTTCCCCCTGAAAATAGCGAAACAGAATCGTCTCGAGGCAGGCGGGAGAAGTCAGGGGATGACTTTCCCCCATTAAAAAAAAATAGCATAACAGGTACTCGGAACTGTGGACTATCTAGCAGGTTACCGAGGCTCCGACTTAAAGAGCAGGAATAGGAACAGTGTGGTTTTTAGTCAGAAAGAGTCTGACACTCCCTCTCGCCTCACCCAAGTCGGGATTGAAATAAAACTGAAACAGATACGATATCGAAGGCATATTTGGCTTCTCTATAATAATAATATTGCTTGTGTTTATATTTTTCCCTTGAAATAAAATAAAGGATTTACATATAACATGTTAAAGGTTTGTGACATTTCGTAAAAATATATAGGTATATTTTTTTTTTCGAGATAGAGCAGAGATTTTTGCTATCAAATATCACTCATTCAACTTTACTATTTCAGTACATTTATATGAAGCCTAAAAGCTCTCAATTTGAGAAATCCTTCAATCAATTACCCTCTATGACAGACTGTAGAGCTGTAATTACTACGCCAGATTAAGGCTAATTACGATTTAATACAATTTATTATTGCGTTGTCATATTGTTAGTGCCTCCAGCACTTTAACGCAGATATAACAATAAATTAATTGATACTCAGGCTTCAGTTAATCTAAATATAAAGACGAAAGATCAACGTACGTTTTAGGGTCAGTCAATTTGATTTTTGGACAAAAGAGTCCAAATGCCATATAACCATATGTCTGTTGAGTTTCAGTAGATACTACTTACATCATAGGTATATTTCAAATATTTTTGTCATAGATGCTGGAAAAGTGAGTCAATGCGTGGCAACAGGCTTACTACTATTTTATTATAAACCAGTAAACGAGTAGACAGATCACCAGATGGTAAACAATCGGCCTTGGACGCCCAAAACACCAGTGGCGTTACAAGTACGTTGCCTTTTCCCGGAGATTGGGAATCGGGAAATTGGGGATCGTTGTTTCACGCCTGTTTTTTGTGAGGCCGTGGTATCACTCCGGTCGTGCCGATCCATTCGTGCTGAAGCATAACACCTAAAAGAACTAGTACTAGGCAAATCTAAAACATAATTATTTAAATAACAACTCTGCGTAACTCTTCTTAGAATCGAAACTGTAATGCAGTGTTAGAATTCTAAGAAATTAATAGACAAACAATTAGTTTCAATTAACCAATTTATTAATTAACACGTGACGTACAACAATATCATCAATCTACTTACGGATTTGCACTTGATAGTGTCGACGCACTCTGTACCAACCAATTAACAGAATTAATTGATTCTGAATAGTAGCAATTATATTGTTTTAGGTTAATTTATACTCCATGACATCGATGTGGTTGAGAACAGTCACTGAACAAGAGATCTTGAACATACACCTATTACGACTGATTTTTGTTAAAGTGCGAAAGTTCGTGCGTTTCTGTCTTCGCGTGTATGTTTGTTACTCATTCACATAACGTCTGGATAGATCGGGATGAAATTTGGAACAGGGGTAGATTATGGTCAAGAATAACATATAGGCTACTTTTTATCCCACGGAAGCATGAATGAAGCCGCGGACAGAAGCTATTTTTTTAAATAATGAAAATCGATATTAATCTTGGTGATTAAACCCAAAGATTGATTTGACAGCCACTCAAGGAATCACTCTACGGATGTAATCTAATATTTTATTTAAATTAATACTACTAAGTGTAATAATCCACTGCACTACAGGATTAGCGCGGTGGCTGAGCAAATGGCTGCCACGTGACAGATAGCAGGTAAGATTTCCGCACCGAGCAACTCTCTGTGTTATCCACAAATTGTTGTTTCGGGTCTGGGTATCATTTGTATAATATAAACTTGTATATATAACACACCCACGACACATGACAAAATCCAAGTGTGGGGCAACGTCTAAAAAAACTGTTTTCACAGAAAAACAAAAGCACATCACGAAACAACTACACACAATTGAAGCTCAACAATATCAGAAAACAGAACCAAATAACTGGCTTAAATTAAATCCATTGCAATATTGTGTAAAGTATGGCTAATAAGCCATCCTACTTGTATGAATGGAGGTTACCTTTTCAAAGTACTTTTCATGTGAGCTCCAAGAGTCCTTGAGCTACCCCATTTTGTGGGAACTGATGTAAGCAGCCTCAGATCCATTCATAAGCTTAGTACACCGCCTCATAGGCTTAGCTGCGAATGTAGACTACCTGGATTAGCTACCTTACTTGTTATTTTTCAAACCATAGCATAAGTATGTTTTAGCCGTGTAAGCAAAGTAGAATATACCTTTGTCATAATTCCTAATCTTTTAATGGGTGTAATAAGAGATAACTAAAGGACTACGTATTGAGTAGAATTGGGCAGAGACCGAGCTACCGCGGTCTCTGAACAACTTGAATCTGATTATGGCAAATCTTCTTATACTGCTGTAAGTAATGGTGTTGGAAATTAATATAATTTCTCATTTGTTTATTTAGCATAGGATAAAATTAGAAGTCGCGTAGTAATACACTTGCTTTATTACCTACATTTTTATTTCTCAACCTAGGTATTACACAGTTATGGTTAT
Organism: Spodoptera frugiperda; assembly: GCF_023101765.2. Classification (NCBI taxonomy): domain Eukaryota; kingdom Metazoa; phylum Arthropoda; class Insecta; order Lepidoptera; family Noctuidae; genus Spodoptera; species Spodoptera frugiperda. Next base: position 8,887,013 of record NC_064237.1, read on the forward strand.
ACCTTATAACATTAGTGGTAAAATGTGTGAGGACTATAAACTTTTTATAACTAACCAGATTGGCTAGGCATTCTCAGAAAAACTGACGTCATATTAAGCAAACTACGAGTATATCCAATTTCGTTCGAACAACAATATTAATAATTAATATAAATAGCATTATGATCACTCCATCTTATTATTACAAGCACAAAATAAACCACTCAGAAATTCAAGTAGAAAATATTTATTATTAACACCAAAATGCAACGTCTACTTGATAAAACATTTTCTACTAAGATTTAATCATATTATTACAGTGAGCAATATTTAAATTGAAGGATTTATACAATATTTGAGGTAAAATGGAGAAATCTGTTTTTGCTAGCCGCTATATTTCACGATGAACGCAGCGTCAAAAAATAAAAGCTTCACGAAAATTGAATAAAGATTTTTTTATTTAAAAATTTATAAGAAAACGTTGAACAAAAAATGAGATAAATAAATTCACGTAGGTACAATGGCGGACCGCGATTTTTTGTATACCAATGATTCGTTCACGAAAAATCAGGGAATACGTAGCCATGTTGTTTAATTTGTATCAGCCTGTCCAATTATCGAGTTCCGTTTGTATTTCATTACAAATATTCACTCATTGGTTTAAAATATGAATAATTGCTGTATTTGTTTTATATATACATGTGTAACATTAATATCTTTACTTTATTCATAACTTCAAATAAAAAAATCTACTAATCTACTATTTGCATAACTTATACAAGGTTAGAACCTTGTATAAGTTATGCAAGTTAGAACTTTGATTCTAAAAGTCAGCAAAAATAATAACAATTTCGATTACAAATAATGTCTAAATCGTCTATTTTAGAGAGAAACAAAAGTCATGAAGCCTACTTCAAGTATTATATTTTTAACAAAAGAAAATTTGGTAGGTACTCTCATTACGTTCTGTGGGTAGTAACGACCGACAAAAATATACATCTATAGCTACACAGCTAGGTGAAACCTGACTAACTGAGCGTTGAAAAACATGTTGCTAGGCACACTAATGTAGATAAACAACAAATATCAGCCAGCTAACGCGATCTATCACACTAAAAAAACATTTAAGGTTTAGCACAAATGGATCTTTCGAAATGAAAGTAATTCATTTATCTTCCTTATTCGCTTGTTTTGCCCAGCCCCAGTTTCACTGAGGTTATCAATAAATCACGTGCCTTGTTTCCTTACTTAGGATAATTTCTTTTACCTTTGCCTACCCCGCCGTTGTTCGTAAAATCATTTGTATATTTTTTTATATCGCGTCCGTAGGGTTGCCCCCGCGATGCGTAGTTACACTTGAAAGGATCGCGCAGATATTGCTAAAGTTGTTTTCTTCTATGTCTTTGAGGGATTATTTCTTTGAGAAACTTGAACAGTACACATGCCTATAAATTTAGTTACCTGCCTATTTATTTTTATGGCAGTTTTACTCTTTGGCAATCAATGTTTGAGTCTTTGATAGTTTATCATAACAGTTAAACGATTCATTAAGCAGCTCCCTAAAATATCGCAGTATAAATTTATTGCTTTACATTCGTACTGAACATTATACACGTAGATATACAAGCATTTGTACTATCCTCCAATTGAGTCGTATATTCATGATGACTGAGAATCATGTATGTATATGTTTCCCTGTATACGACCATCGTAAATTTTATTATACAAAAAAACAACTTTATACTTACTAAGTTTCCTGACCCTGTATACAAGAAAAACCAACGAACCTCACAGATTACGACATAAAAAGGTGACTTAGGTAACATGTTTTAGAAGAATACGTAAATTCTTCATTCACAAAATGGGTTTGCGTCTAAAATCCAAAAAAAAAGCGATGTAAAGTTGGTCCCTCATCACAGTAGATTTATAATGCTGGCAAGAGCAGAATGTTTATGTCAAATTCGAAGCGAAATTGGAGTAGCGACAACGTTGATTGTGTGTGTAGCTATGTACCTACACACGGCTATGTAGCTTAGTGTGTATCAAGTTATACAGAACCAGTATAAATTGACCGTCGAATATGTGAAGAGATCATAGAAACTGAGACCATGATAAACTAGTTCTGTATTACTCGATTTGTAACCGTGTATACATAGGTTTACGTCACAGAATCCTTTTGCCTTTCCAGGAAAACTATGATAAGCGCTTTATAGGTTTGAACAAAAAGGGTCGCAGATTCCTAGTCACAAAAGGGTAGGAGACAATTTTTCCCACTAAATAGAAAGACGATTTAATACTAAATTCTAGATTCTAGATTCTATGAACTTCAGCTGCTAAATATTTAATGAAGAATGTTGAAGTCCAAGAATTAATTATTCCTTAACTGGAAATTATCAAAAGGTAGTTTGTTTGGAAAGATCCGTCTGACGATGGAAAAGTTAAAGATTTTCACTGGTTAATACTTTATTATTTCCTGTTATTAGATCCAAGTATCTAAGTCTGAGAATTTGACTAGGTACTTTGATTAAATATTTAATAAATTAAAACAGAAGAACTACACGAGTTCTTGAATAACATTATCACACTAATATTATAAACGTAAAAATTTGATTGTTTGGATGTTTGGCCGTCAATCACGCTGAAACTACTGAACGGATTTTGATGAAATTTGGTATACAAACAGGGTATGAGCTGACTTGGGTGACAGGGTTTTTATGCCATAGGAATACTGGCAAAGCCGATAGCAGAAGCTACCTATTTAGGTATTAAACTCGTCTCAGTAAAACATACAGACACTAATTCTCAGTAACACAACTATTAACAGTAAATACACAATAGGTACCTACCAACGTTGCTAGTGTCAAACACATTAAAAACCTCTAAACAGCATTAATCTACAAAACCTAACTAGCCAGGGAACAAAAACACTTAACCTTCGGCCTACACAAAAGACTTGAACACAATTCTGAAATAAAGCAATTCCAAGTAAGAAGCGAACACTTCAAGAAAAAAATATGAATACGTGAAGTACGTATATAAAACTAATTTACCATGAACCAACAGACGTAGGCCATAAAAAAACATGACACCGTTGATATTTCTATTCTTATGTACATAAGAATATGTACGTTTTTCATGTATTTTTTATATGCCACATAGGATGAGGAAAACGGTGAAAAGGTTGATTGTGAATGCTTGAAATTTATGAAAGATTGTGTTTTTTTTATGCACATTAATTTTATCGGATGTTAGGTGGTAGCCACTAGCTTTTACTTATTTGATAAATAAAACAGGTATTTATACCATAGGTGGCATAGGTACTTAGGTCATTAAGTCAACGGGCTTAATAAATTTAAAAAATACGATGTTGAATTCGTCTGTAAATATAAACTTACATAAAACTGCGTTTAAAAAACCGGACTTCAACACAACATTTGAATACATGTTAAAGTGAGAATCTCCGTTTTTTAAGTCGAGTAATATACCTAAATCCTTCTCTAAAGTCTGAAAAATACTATGTTGAATACCGTATTAAAATCGGTTCAGTCAAACGTGAGATAATCGCGCACAAGCACACATAGATGAAACTGAGAACCACCTTTTGTAACGTCGGTTAAAAAACGCATTGTTACACAGCGTAATGAGAATTGCCACAAAAATTGAATAATAATAATTTTATTTCGAAAAGTCCTTGAGATTAGAGGATGATAAAGGAAAAAGGAAGGGAAATCTTTGTTATGTGCAACTGTATGATGATATCATTTAATGGTTACTTAACCCAGTCTTTAGCAATTGTTTTTAATACAAAATCTAAACTAAATCTAAACTAAGCAATATTTTAAGTAATCATTAAACGTATCTGAGTACGACAGTAAAACGTTCAACCAATCAATGAAAAACTACTTTTTTTTTAATTGGAAAGAAAATTTTACTAGGTCAATGTTGTCACGACATTCATAATTTTATGAATGACACTGTGTCTGATAAGCATACTATCATTAGGATTAATTCAATCACTATAATTATAAAACATCGACAAATTCGTGTGTAGTAAAAGAGATTACAATATAAAAATAAGTACGGTCCATTACATTTAACGTGCAAACTGATTCCAACATACTTTGATACAAAAATGCTGTAACAGCAAAAAAGAAAGCGCTCTTTGTAAGTAGGTACTTAACTATAAAGGCTGAACTGCTCTGATTAAAATTTAATCACAAAACGCTACAGTCTGTGGTTGCTACACGAGCGTCTATTTTAAGCTAAATACACGCTTATTTCCAAGTATTGTGGCCTTATTTAGTCCAACTAATAAATAAAGTGCTTTATAGTTGTTTGTCTACGTCACTAGTACGTTCCATAATAGATTTTCGCAGCGAGACATGTCCTAAAACCAATTTCCCCTGAGTAATACAGCGTCAAGTCTTCAAAGAAATCAACCGAAGAATCCCTCAAGTTTGGAACTTGTCTTGAATAGGCGCACAAGAAACTTGAACGATCTAACTGTTGTAAGTAGTTTGGATACAAAATTTTGTCTATTTTATACGCTAGGATAGACTGACAAACAATTTGTGTGACGTCAGCTGAATTAACGAAGACTCATCAGGCAGTGAGGTTATGTTTTCACACAAACGCAGACATAAATGTTTGACAACCTCTTTGCTGATAAAAATAAACAAATGTCATAGAGGACTTACTTTTTATCCATTGCAATGCTAGTCGCGAATACACCGAACCGAACAGTCTACCACGACGCACACCACATAATTTTTAGAACTCACAATCACAGATATTAAATTGTTTTATACACAAAAACACTGAACACTGTCTACAATTGGCATGACACTGTAATTGTTACTAAAGCAACACTCTGTGTTGGCACGCCCAAATCTTATCACGATTATCAAGTTCTACGTACTGATAACACGGTATAGCATACTTGTATTATATTATGTTTCGTGTACCTAATATCCATCGATTAGTTAAGATTAAGTATGTAACTACTGTTATAGTAACTGTCGTACTCAGAGACGTTTAATGATTACTTATACTATAACTACTTAGTAATGGTTTTCTATTGCTAAGGTATTTTTTGTGGGGTGAAAGTCAGGGGAAAATTTGTAAGGACTGGGTTGAGTAAGCATTAAATGACTCTAATGATTACCTATTGTGAACTACTCTTTAGTAACGATTTTGTACTAAAAACAATTGCTAAAGACTGGGTTGAGTAATCATTAATGACTCAGAGTACGGTGGTAACACATATTTCTTGAACGAAATATAATTAATTTAATTGCCCACTTTCAAGATTACGCATCATACGATTCTTATGAATTAGCTTTTTTTAATTGTATATAACTACTTGAATTTAAAATTTGCGTCCTTAAGTATACAGCTAAAAAATGTAAGTCAACTAAGAATCTTTGAAAGCATTTTCCAAAAAATGTTTTTTCTTCTTTTAGTTTTCAATTAACTTTCTTTTTAGTCTTGATAAATTAGTTTTAGTGTGGGTTGGTCCACCTTGCTTTATAGGTACCAGAATTTAAACTTAATTTCGATAAGAGTGTAAATATTGAATCTGAGCCTTAATAAACAAATTAAATTAGGACTTTGATACACTAAAACCTAAGCTTTGGGCAAGCATTAAAAACGAAGTTTATATGAAAAAAGTTTTACGTTAAATTACATTGCTGAGTGATTTTGAAAGCAAACCTTTTGTAAATAACATTATAGCACTTATGAACACAGAATTATAATTTAATGATAAAGTTTCGCAACATTTTATTTTAACGCGTCCACGTCAGAGGCGAAAATTAAATAAAAACATGAAAGAAACAACATGGCGTCGAGTGTTTTTCTTAAATGTCAAAATTTCTTTGGATATGACACTGACAGAATATTATTATACGAATAATAATGTTCTAAGTTTTAACTTGAGCCAACTTAACATGTAAGTGCATTAAACTTGGTATTATAATAAGTCTGGAACCTATGTTGTAAGATTTATTTTGAACAGAAATGTTTAAAAATGTCATCGCGTTTAGGAGTAGGTTTTGTAGATAATACTTCGTTATTATATTTAAGTTACTTATTAAGTATGGTATTTTTATATTCCAGTTTTATGTCGTGTTATTTGACGAAAGACTTGGTTGGTATTTTCGCCTACTACTTTAAATACATTAACAGTTCAGTCCTTATATTGGTTATCTATGAAAGTACCTAAAAGTTTATACGAAATATTCATTCAGATAAGGGCCAGGTTAATATTATGTATGGTTTATAATAAAATTATGTTCAACCTTGTGTCAAGATATTCCACAGTGAAACAAAACGGAAACGTTTGTAAATTATTTTCATACAGAAATGTTGGTTCGCTATCAAAGCCACTATTTACGATGCAATAGATAATGTAAAACAGAATTATGTGGGACACTAACCAATTTTGGTACAATTCCAAGAGCTTAATGCAGACTAAAATCATTTCGCGTTACACTACAATTGCGAGAACAGTGGTCAGCTCCACAATTGGTGAATTTAAGTGCCAAGAAAAATACTGCTCCGTAAATTCGAAAGGTACGTGAAAAGAAAATGACGTCACCAAAGCTATAGACTGAGAAAAGGCTACTCGTAACTCTAGCTAATGAAATGCGATATGGTCCGCGACATCAAAGGTTCGGGAGATAAAAGGAATGGAATAGTCAGTCCCTACCGACGTACCTACTACATATACATACGGCGATACAACAATAGAAGCCAACAGATGAATACGCCGAAATGTTCGGCGAATATTTAGTGAAATGGCGAACGTTGCCGAGAAGCTAATCAGCGCGTATGTGAGTTGCTCACAAACCTCGATCGTTAGCCAGCCGCCATCAATCACACGTTATCGGCATCAACCACAAAATATTAACCAATTATAACGGCTCGGCTTTCGCTATCATCCGCGAATTATTAAAAACGCTTCATAGTCCGCTCTGTGAGTTACGCAGTTACACATAGATTCGTGAAAGATCTATTGCGTGATGCGCACTAGAGTTTACATTATTGCTAACTTTCATTCAATGTCACTTCTCAGCTGGTGTCTTTTTGGTTGGTTGATGGACTTTGGTTTCAATGATATACATATTATATCTTATTGCTACTTCAATATGCATGACTACAATTGTAAGAACCTACACTACTACTTTTGTTTTGCTTAACTCTGTAAAATGGTCAAGTTGCGGTACTTATATCCGTAATTTTGGGGTACTTACCAATCATGTGGTGGTTGCGGCCGTCTGCGAGCCTGTACACAGCACGGGGGCTCCTGTGGCTCGCAGGGCAGCTGCAGCGCAGGTGGTGGTGGCGGTGGCGGCGTGCAGGCCAGCCGGCGAGCAGCCGCCGCGCCCACGTACTCCACGTAGCGGGACGGCGGCGGCGAGCCCGCGATATCCTCGCGACATGCTGGCCCACAACACTTGCGCGGCGCTGGCGGTGGCGGCCTGCACGCCAGCCCGCAGTATACCGGTGGTGGAGGCCGCAGTGGCGCCGGCGGACGCGGCACGTAGCGCTCCACTGGCACGTGAGCTGCTGGTGGCACATATCGGGGCCGCCGCGCGCGCTCCGCCTCTGCACAGCGGCGCACCCGCCGCGGGGATGCCGAGAACCGATCCGGCAGCGGCGCGGGCGGCGGCGGGCTGAGCCTCTCCGGCGGCGCCACGCTGAACGCGCCCGTCGCCGGGAAGCGCTCGCACGGTGAGCGCGCGTACTCCTCGCCCATGGCGCGCGGTCAGCCGGGCCCGCCGCCGCCCGCGCGCCCTCCCAACCACGCCAACACTCTGTCTCACATGCCGCGCGACCACTCTAGCACTATCACTGGGCGGGCGCTCCGCTCGCGTTCGGGGGCTGCGGCGCTGTCCCGATGTCCGCATTCACTCCGCGGGCGCCATGACGCTACCGGATCGATAGCGGCGCGGGGCGGCCTCAGAGGGCGCACGCCGCGGGTCCAGTTCCACGACGCATCGCTCGTTCCTTGAAGCTTATATGGACCTTTCGAAACTAGCTTTGAAGCTGGGGCGAGGCGAAAGTGCGTCCTCGGCCAAGATGGCCGCTCTCATCATGTCCGCTAGTGGCGCGCCTGCGCTAATGCCGTGTGATGTGTTTGTTTTCACCAGATACTGATTTAGCACAAATTGCGACACTGGGTGGTTCCTGGAGCTATATCTTGATGGGGTTCACAGTAAACAGTCACGGGGGTGATGGTGCGCGTCGCGGTGTGGTGGTCGGCGCGGCTCGGCTCGGGTGCCGAGGGTGTCGCGGGTGTCGAGTGTGACGTGCGCCGTCGGGGGTGGCGGCGCGCGGGGTGCGGAGCGCGCCGACGTCAGGCCGGTGCGCTATCGACGCCGAGCGCCGCCGCGCAGCCCGCGCCGCGCCACGCAGCACACTTCACACCGCACCGACACAAACACTCGATTGCAAAACGAACGACCGTCTCCACTATATTTCTAGATCCTGTTCACACAAAACCTTAATTTGATCCGATTTTATTGAAATTACCCTGATCTCCAATTTCAGAATAAGCTCGTAGCTCCTAAAAAGCGCATTCTATGTCAAGTGCCTACGACAAAATGACCTACGTTCTACGTTTCACATCTGAAGGGCACAAAAGGCACACGCAGAAAACAATGCATCATTTATCGTGTTTTGACACACATGTAACAATAATTTGAGGTAACATATGAAGTCCTACGCACATAATACATATAGCAATCTTAAAGAACGTGAGATTGGAAAAATAACAATAAAGAAAATGCCCACGGTATGACCTTTCATGTAGCTAATTTTCTTACAATCTTTTTACATTATCGAATAGGCACAAACGGCTGTGTCGCACTCCTTTGAAGCTGTAGACTCACTAGTGAAATAGGTTAAGAACCTATTCGTGACATTACTGTTTTAGGATAAACTTTTCGCGCTCTCTCTCTGTTTATACGCGAATATTGACCCAATTTTATATGTAGAGCGCTTCGATTATCATGAAAGCAGTTTCAAAGATTTCAGTAACAAAGTCGAGTTTCGAATAACAGAGATTAATTTCCATTTTTAATCTTTATTCGTAGCAGTAATTTTCCAAATAAGTTATAAGTATTTTCTTATTATCGTTACTGGAAACAAGAAAAACAATAATGAGCTCTGATTAAGGAGATGGCTGAATTAAATTAAACTTTATCAATAAAAAGAATGGAAGAAAATTTGCGTGGTACGAGTTTGACATAAAGATCTCTATGTAGACAGGTTCCTATATAACTGCGTGGTTCGTATCGACATCACTCACCTTTACTTGTCATGCAAACTGAGTATGTATTATTCAGTATATGTTAAGGATAACACGCATCTCTGAATTGACGTTGGAAAACGAGAAATGTCGGTCTCAGTCGTAGTTCAGTAAGAGAGGAGTAAATTAAGTAGGCAAGACCTAGGTAACTGTGTTAGGTGAGGGCACGACAGATATTCGTGTCACGTTTTGCACCTAGCAGTTGTCAATTGTTGCTATTAGGACAAATTAAGTGTAGCTTGTTCGGAATGGTAGTTTCTAGGTGTAATGTCTGCCAGTGAAATATTATTACAGTTCGTGTACCTTACCTATACAGTGTCTGAATAGGTTTTAATGAAAGATGGGTGAAGGAACTGTAAATATTTACCTACGATTTTAAACCAAAATAGTTTGAATCCGTGTCTTAGAAATTTGGATAGGAGTTAATTTGCTAATTCAATGGCTCAACTATTAATTTTGTGAAGAGATAAATATGGTATCTAATGTTAAAGTGTCCATTAGCAGTAGATATATCAGTTTTAAGAGTAACCCTTTCTCCGAAATATTCACAGAAAAGAACAAACTTTTTCTTAATAGACAAGCAACGCACTTGTAACACGTTTGATCATCCTTAGGTGATCCGTCTGATCTTTTGCTTCAGTTTTATGAACAATTAAAAAAAAATGAAGCACCCTATATTCTTCAGCCACCAGTACCTAGATAGAAAAACCACACCATAAAATCACTGCTGCTAAACTACTACTATACTGTTTCATTTATAACAAGTACCTATTAACTAAAGATGGTTATAATGAACCAATTCCTTCCCAAACCACGAAGATAGCAATGAAACAATTTATAAGACTATTCAGTAACCATGCAGAGTACTTTACCGTTGAAGCGTGCGCAAACAATGGGAAGGCGGAATTCCCATGGTTTTGTAACAAGGCGGGGTCACGCAAACTACTGCTTGTATTGTTTTACTTAGATTGGCTTGGTATAGATGGATTCAGGATTATTGTATTTACCTATGTATAGGGAGCTTCCTCAACTTATATAAGAAAAAATTATACTATGTAGGTAACTGGTGTGATATGGCGAACTTTTTTTTTCTTCCGGACATAATTTGTTACTACTCCAGTAACCATGTATGCCCGATAACAATACTCATCCCGCTAGTGTCCTAAGACCAGCACCACATATGTGAAAGAGACCGTGCAGCAGCGCTCCCTGATAAACCTATGAAGCAAATACAAAGAAATGCCATAACTGGATTTCCGTTTAACATACTGCGTTACACTTTACGGGGAATGTGGTACGTTACAAATCACGCCCCTCACTTTTTCCAACATGCAGGCCCACACTCCAAACACGTTATCAAGTGTCCAATAACCTACCAGAGGTCTGACTGAAAAAGATGATGAAATGACTGTACGGTAAGTTCAGTGGCTGGGCAACCGGCTGCCGCGCAACGTGTCACAACAACAGACACAAAGAACAACTCTTTGTATGATCCACATCTTGTTGGTCCGATTCTAGCTGTGATGTGTATTTAAACATATATGTTTGTAAACGCACCCACAACACAGGAGAATATCCTAGTGTGGGGCAACGTTGATTAAAGAAAAACAAAATTGTGATTCCACAATTTTGTTTTTCAATAGTCTGGTGACATTCGTCACAAGACTATTCTACTCTGCAAATTTCCTGAAAGTCTTATAATATAACGCTTCCCAAACTATAAGTACGATAAAGGTAATTAAGAGTATAATCAAGCATTCAAGTTCTATTACGAGGATTCATAGCATATCCGCAACCATTCCATAGGCCTGTAACAATATTACCTACGCTTTAGAATAGCTCCAACGCGACGCCATATTAGTTAATACGTGATTAAATTAACCGAAATAATAATCCTAGTAAGTAATTATATAGAGAGAATTATATAAAGACTAGTTACCTAGTATTCTTGTTGATGAAAGACGATTACATGGTAGAAATGAGGGGTTTTTATGAGAACAGATCAAAAGTGCAGTTGGATCACCTAATGGCTAGCAACACCATAATTTTGTAGTTAAGAAGATTAGAGATTTGTAGTTAAGTGTGGGAGAGCCATGTACTGATGGGCCGGCTCAACCGGAGTGATACCACGGCCTCACAGAAAACCGACGTGAAACAACGCTTGCGTTGTGTTTCATTGTGTAAGTGTAGTAATTCTTAACCCCCAAAAAGCCGGCAATACACTTGTAACGCCTCTAATGTTTCGGGTGTCCATGGGCAATGGCGATTGCTTACCATCAGGTGTTTCGTCTGCTCGTTTACCGGCTTATATCAGAAAAAAAAGTAAGGAGAGTAAGACAAAGGCTCGGGTAAAACCTAGTTCTCTATAAAAATACACATCCATTGATCGACAGCCGCATTTGGGAAAACTAAACCAATACGGTAATACCGCAAATATTTTCATAATACATATTTGAATAACGTAATACCCTTACCTCCAAAATAGGATGGTTTAAAAATATGTTTGTGACATATTTACAAAATTGAGGTAAAATTCCTGAAATAGCTGTTCCTGGGAGAAACTCGACCTAATTTTGACCTCATGTAACCTTGGACCTTCTGGTGAATAATGGCCACCGCATATGATAAGTTAACCGACTAATTACCACCAATGAATATGTTTAATTTAAGTTAATCCCACCCAAAACATAAATTGGGGTGCCAAGTTCGATAATAGAATGCTTCGCCTATAAAAGAAGTGAGATCTAAATAAGTACCAAGTTCCATACACAGACCTCAGTTAAAAATGATATAACAAGTTGGCAAGTTTTCACACACTTTGTTATAAACCTACTAAACGCAATGAGCCAAGTATATAATTTTCTATTAAAACTTGCCAACTTGGTACTTATTTAGATCTCACTTCTTTTATAGGCGAAGCATTCCAATATTATCGAACTACGCTTTAGAATTTATGTTTTGGGTGGGATTTCATTTATTTTTGTAAGGTTTATTTTCTTTTTTCTTATTTTACTTTACTTTGACTAAATACAAACCTTCGTAACGAATTTTAGGTCGGTACGACCATTGGAAGATATAGATAATTTTTTTGTTTTAGTTCCTTAGGGGTATGAATTTACACCTTCATTATTTTTAGAACCGACTCACACTTGGCCATTTTCAGATTTTTTCCTTTACCTTGACCTAAAGACCTACCTCCATGCCAAATTTCAAGTCAATACGACCATTGGAAGTGGTCTAGGTTTTTGATGAGTGAGTGAGTCAGTCAGTCAGTGAGTGTATAGTAAAAATAGCGATTTTCTAATATCTCAAGACCTACAATAGGTACATTAGTATGAAATTTTGTATTTTAGATAAGTACCTAGATCTCGACAGATACTAGAAATTTCATATGCGTAGATAAAATAGATTTTGAGTTATAGGTGGGTCGAACTTGGCCCGAAATGGTTCGTGTAATATAACCCACGGCCGGTGTGTCGGTTTTTTGCTCGAACTTGGCGGACACACTGCCGTGTGTCTAGATTTTATTATAAGTTCTTGTAATGAGTATGTTAAGTTTGTGTAGAAAATAAAACGAGTGATTCTCGCCATCAAACTGAGAAGTTTGGCGAGCTAAACTGTAACAATTTAAAACTGTATAATCAATGAATAAAAAAAAACATGAGACTGTAAAGGCGGCCGTACACGGACTGCTCGAGCAGTTAGCGGCTGAGCGACATACACGGACCGCTCGAGCGGTCGGCGTCGACTGCTCGAGCCGTCGGTTGTTGACTGATTTTCTTTTGATTTTTTCAGCAGACGCCGCGAGGCCGCAAAGGGCGGGGGGAGGGAAGTCGGAGAGCTGTCGACTGCTCTAGAGCAGTCAACGGCTCGAGCAGTCCGTGTATGCCTCGCAACTGCTCGCGAGCGGTCGGCGGCACGATGGAATTTCATCGTGTAGTTGACAGCTTGAAGCGGTCGCGACTGCTCGAGCAGTCGTGTGTACGGCAGCGAATGAATGGCAGTTCATCGCGCAGTCGCGGCTTCAAGCAGTCGGTTATAACTGCTTGAAGCCGTCCGTGTACGGCTGGCCAAAGGGCGCGAACACTTCAAGCCGTCAACAGCTTCAAGCAGTCGACGCCGACCGCTCGAGCAGTCCGTGTACGGCCGCTCTAAGGCTTTATCGAGTAGAGTTCATGTGTAGGTGGAAGTACCTCAAAATGTATTAATTTGATATGAAAGGAGACAGCCTCGTTGATCGATTTAGCAAGTACCTAATGTCAGTAAGTGTTTTCGGTCTATCCAAAATGTCTCCAATTATGCATGGAATTAGGTTTATCTCCTAACTCGATACCCAATCCTTTATTGCTTAACCCGTCGTGTGCCGGAACGCAGATCCACGCAGGACACAATGTATTTTCTATTGTTGTCTTATATACCGGCTGCGAAAGGTTAAGATATGATATAAGATAATATGTAAGACTTAGGTGGTAAGTACTCATAACAAAAAATGGTCATTACATTGCTAATGAGTTGTGCTTTACGCTTTGTGGATCTCTGTCTGTCCCTTTAAAGGTGAAGGTATCTAATATTTTGTCGTGTTATGTATTACACCCACTTACTTTTGGCGTAAAATCACTTTGGTGTTGCATTGTTCTCACATAATCGAACGACCGAAACAATGTAACCAAGAATCGTATTATGAACCTGATGGAAAAAGTGTAACCTACGGAGTTTCTTGCTCGTTCGTCTCGATAGGAATCTACACTTTGGAACGACTAAATAGCTTGACTAGAGGACTGAGCGATAAACAGATCATTTGACATACATAACTTCACGCTTGTCTCCCATGGGGGTAGACAGAGACAATGGACCGCCATGAACAGTCATCAGTTTTTCATGCATGCTCGTCGGTAATATATAACAGATAATTGTAATATTATTATATTGGCTCTGACGTTGAAAGATGCCTCCCTGGTCTATTTGAAATAAATAAATTTGACTTTGACTTCTAACCTAGCATCTCTATTATAACTTACTCGTATCACCAGATAAACATATTATACTGAAGTATTACTAAGAACCTAAAAACATGAAACTAAAACTAAGTCCAGGCTTATACTTGAACTTACTAACCCATCTCCCGATTAAAACAAACTAAGGAAACGTGTCCCATCCACACTGCTTGAACAACAAAAGTTGCGGAACCTGACCTTTGATATTTCATGAAATAACAAGCTAGGAAAACTTTAATGTTAATACCGCACGATAAACTTTAACTTGCTGATGTCTAATCTATATATAAATGGGCCTAATCGATGTTCGTATTCGATATTTTAATTGGTAGGTATATCAATTGAAGATTGATATTACTTAAAGTAATTAATCGAGAGTGATAATAATTACTTGTATTTGGAATTGCTTGTTAGTGTATTCGGGGACACCTCATACATTAAAAAAGACGACTTTTAGGAACACATTCCTTTTAAAAAAAAATCATTACTGGATCGGACGTCGCCTTACAGAATATTAAATTTAAATGCAACACAAGAATGGATATTTATGTTCGAAAATCGTTATGTAATGAAAATCTCTAGTAATGCAATGTACGTATTATGTAGATCACCCTATTTTTAGGGAGAGGGAGATTATTAATTTCATTATACCAAAAAGAAATAAGTTATACCTACAGATACACCGAGTGGGCACAATTTCAAAAATTGAAGAACCAAATAATCCTCAGACCCGGAAACCTAGCCCCACGCTTAGAAACCGCGACTCCGACTCGATGAAAGAGACAGCCATGGCAATTTTAATACATCGTTTCTAATTTTCCATCACATTTTACAGCTTTCGAATGGATGTTTTCCATTTTATCTGGAGTAATCTTCATAAATGTGGGTAATATTTAACAGATTATCCGGCGTTTAGGCACGAAGCGAAAGCATGAACCAATCACGATTATTACGCACGAATTATAGCCAATAGCCGTCAGTTCTGTGGGAAGGGAACGCTGATTTTCTGACACATTTAGCTAGAACGATCGATCTTGTACCATTGGTGGTGGTGGACAAAAATTTCGAGTTATAACTCACTAACATTAGAACTTGAAACGGGATATTTACCATGTTTATTTATGTCTATGTGTTTCCGATATTACATACATAATAAACATGGTAAATATGCCGTCTTAAGTTAATAATGTTATAATATTATAACTCACTGTTAAATATGGCAAATATGTTTTGCTTTCATTGAATAGGAGGTCAACGAGCAGATGTGTCAGCTGATGGTTGCATCCGCCAATGAGAATGGCTGAATAAGTTGTGGGAACATCAATCTTGTACTGTAATAGTACCTAGCTGATAAAAAATGTGTAGTTACCAAGTTAAGAGTTCTTTTCACCCATCTTGAAAAAAAACACCTTGATGTTATACGACCTACGCTTTAGAATAAAGGGAATATTATTTACAAACTAGCTTTTGCCCGCGACTTCGTTCGCGTGGAATAGTGACTTCCGGCAAATTTTTGGTTTTAACCACATAGTTCCCGATCTCGCGGAATCTCTTCAAAAATGAGATGTAGAAGATATTCCAGGGAACTCTTCAAAAATCAACATAATGAGCTGTGCGTTTGAATTTAATAGATAGACTCACTTAGGGCATTGAAAAAAATAGTTTAAAAACGGACTTAAACTAAAGAAATATTATAATCTTTCCGAACTTAAGATGAAAAATAACTTAAAACTAAAGAAAGCTACGAATTACGAATTTATAACAATTAAAAAAGAAATTATATTACAACCTATCCTCTATGCTTAGAATAACCAAGCTTAAACTAAATCATTTAAAAGAAACGACTTGAATCTAATCTATCTAATTAATTAATAAATTAGACTTACAATTTTATTAAAAAAACTAACTACAGTAACTACTAATAATCGATATCAAACTAAACCTACGTTAAATAATTTAACCAGAAAACCCAACAAATAAACTTATTAATTGACTAATACAACGAAACCAATTTATTTAGAATATACGAAACAGCAGGACCACTACAGACAAATAATCATACGACTGATAATACACTTCTTCTACGATAGTACCGAAGCGCTCGGCCGATACCCAACCAAATGAATGTAACGAAACCATAGCGCGATCTATTTCGATCCCAACGCCATCTATCGAGGATAAAGACAACTTGGATTATTTATTTATACTCCGTTCGGGCATTTTCCGTACTATAAGTACGAAATTGAACAATAGATGGCGCTGTATCTCCGGAATAAATTTATTTTTTATTTTTATTTTTATTTTTTGATTATTGAAATAAAAACTATCCTATGTCCTTTCTAAGGTTCTAAACTATATCTGTACCAAATTTCAACCAAATCCGTCAAATTAATAGTATAAGCATAGAATAGTGTTCGACGTGATTCTTTAATTTGACATAACTTTTTTATTTATAAACCGATTGACATGAAACAAACACTAAATGTAAATTGAAGCATACCACAATATATTCGTGAAAACCGCATCCAACTCGGATCAGCCGTTTCTGAGATTAGCGCGCATAGACACACAGACAAACAGACAAAAAAAAAAGTTAATTACATTTTTGTGTACTATTTTTTTTATTTTTATTTTCAATGTACAGACAGCACTTTTCTACGATTTTATTATATGTATAGATTATATTTACAATAGTGACTTCCGGCAAATTTTTGGTTTTAACCACAAAGTTCCCGATCTCGCGGGATCTCTTCAAAAATGAGATGTGGAAATTCCAGGGAACTCTTCAAAAATCAACATAATGAGCTCTGCGTTTGAATTTAATAGATGTATACTCACTTAGGGCATTGAAAAAATAGTTTAAAAACGGACTTAAACTAACTTAAAACTAAAGAAAGCTACGAATTCCCCCGAATTTATAACAATTAAAAAAGAAACTATATTACAACCTATCCTCTATGCTATAATAACCAAGCTTAAACTAAATAATTTAAAAGAAACGACTTAAATCTAATCTAATTAAAAAAAAAATTAGACTTACAATTTTATTAAAAAAACTAACTACAGTAACTACTAATAATCGATATCAAACTAAACCTACGTTAAATAGTTTAACCAAAAAACCAGGAAAACCCAACAAATAAACTTATTAATTGACAAATACAACGAAACCAATTTAGAATATACGAAACAGCAGGACCACTACAGACAAATAATCATACGACTGATAATACACTTTTTCTACGATAGTACCGAAGCGCTCGGCCGATACCCAACCAAATGAATGTAACGAAACCATAGCGCGATCTATTTCGATCCCAACGCCATCTATCGAGGATAAAGACAACTTGGATTATTTATTTATACTCCGTTCGGGCATTTTCTTTGTACTAAAAGTTTAATTATATTGATATTATTTTTTTCATACCTTTTTACTATTTATTTACTTTTTTCGATGAATTAAAACAATAACATGAACCGAAGTCGTGTAACGATCGACATAGAATTATCTATACTCCGTTAGAGCATTTTCTTTGTACTAAATGTTTTATTATATTGATATTATTTTTTTCATACCTTTTTACTATTTATTTACTTTTTTTCGATAAATTAAAACAATAACATGAACCGAAGTCGTGTAACGATCGACATAGAATTATTTATAAATAATTTATTTCTTATTTTTATTTTTTGATTTTTGAAATAAAAATATATCTATGTCCTTTCTAAGGTTCTAAACTATATCTGTACCAAATTTCAACCAAATCCGTCAAATAGTTGCGGAGATTAATGGTATAAGCATAGAATGTTCGACGTGATTCTTTAATTTGACATAACTTTTTTATTTATGAACCGATTGACATGAAACAAACACTAAATGTAAATTTAAGCATCCCACAATATATTCGTGAAAACCGCATCCAACTCGGATCAGCCGTTTCTGAGATTAGCGCGCACAGACGAACAGACAAACAGACAAACAGACAAACAGACAAACAGACAAACAGACAAAAAAAGTTAATTACATTTTTGGGTTCGACATCGACATAACAATTTACTGCTATTTTTTTTATTTTTATTTTCAATGTACAGACAGCACTTTTCTACGATTTTATTATATGTATAGATTTAAAGCCACCTTTACATTAACTACGACCTTCAAAAGCTTAATAATTTAGTTGTAACGGAAAGCGTTTAAAAAAGTTGATTACTTCATTAAAACTCTCCAAAGTACTTACGGTAAAAAAAAATATTTACGATTCTTTCATATTGTTTGAACTAGTTTAGATAATAATTAGCTTTTTTAAGGAGGCAAAATCATTCAATGAATTCTCCCGCCTTGGGCGAGGCGTAAGGGAGTGTCAGACTCTTACTGACTAAAAACCACCCTGTTCCTACTCTTGCCCTAAAACCCGCTAAGTAGTCCGCAGCTCCGGATAAGGCATCAGCTCTACTGGAACTGTAGACTAGCGCTTACGGTGGCTGAAGATCATTGTGCAATCCCCGACCATAATAACTAGCAGCGTGATAATCACCGCGTCGTCTGTCGCGAAATGCTGGTCATGAATATGAGCCTCTTGCATGGCTTGCAACTAGTCGAGTTCCTCGTCAAAACAGTACGTGAGTAAGCCGATAACATAATAATTAATTTAGTATGTCTCACGAAAATTACAATAAAATCATAATAACTAACTTACGGACCGCGTCTTCGCCTGTTGTCAAAGGGAACAAAAATAAACAACCTATTTACACTCTAAACATAACCTATTTACACTCTCCAGCCTTCTATTTCTAGACACAAAAACCATACCATAAAACCAGTCTGTTCTGTCACTATGCGTCGTAAAATAAAGACAAACAAACACACTTTCCTATTGAATTCCACATTGAGTTAGTATCAGCTTGTATTATTTACCAAGTATCTGAAACTCTGAAAGGCGTTTCATATTTCAATAACAAGAAGCCTGTTCAATTACTTCAATTTAATTTAGAAATTAGAATGTAGCTAACTTATGGTTCTTCCTCAATTGATTAATTATTCAATTGATTGACTATGCTTTGGCGTCTGATTGCCGGGGTTCAACAACGTGCTTTTTGAGGGAATAAAGGGAGGAAGTGTTAGTGCTACACAGCCACCCCATTCTTTCTCCTGCTTTTCAAGTCGGAGCCCCAATAAACCCGCTAGG
The DNA here is from genome assembly GCF_023101765.2 of Spodoptera frugiperda. NCBI lineage: Eukaryota > Metazoa > Arthropoda > Insecta > Lepidoptera > Noctuidae > Spodoptera > Spodoptera frugiperda. Next base: position 8,906,485 of record NC_064237.1, read on the forward strand.
TAGTCCGCAGCTCCAGATTCTATAACGTGCTGCGAGTTCTATTCTCGCCCAAAAAACTACATAATCCAGAAATTATAATTCTAGGTTTGAATGTAATGTGTAGGTATGTCCCTATATATGTTTTATAAATATAAGATACAGGAGAAAATAGTAAAAATAAGAAAAAATAAAATAACAGCCACAAATTATGTAGGTAGGTACTAGATACTGACTAATCTATCTAAGCTTGAAACGTGTACCTAGATAATTGATTCACGAGCTCAACTCTTCAACAATATTGACTTCTTTATTTCTACTAGTATCTATAAGAATAAATCCTATCCAAAATGAGCACGCCGTATTTGCTAAGAACGCTTCAACTATCCTTTGAGCAAAAACAATGATCAGAAGGAAAATGACACGATCAAACAATCGTCCAGACAATTAGATAATGTTAATGAACGTGGCTCGAGTGCGGACCGGAGGGTAACTGGGGTAAAATACGGACTACAGGGGATACAAGGGTAAGGGGGTAAGGGGATAAGGTATTAATGAGCTCGCACGCAAACTCGTTACTCTCCTCACGATTGGTAACGACATTAAACGCTTTTATTAAGTTGTCGAGCCTTTTTAATTTTTATTTTTTAATGTCTTTCCACGTATGGATAGTTATGGAAATGTGTTTTTAGTTCTTGGTATAGTCAATTAAGACAAATATTTTCAATTTCTTGAAATTTATTTTTATGGTACGGCACAAAAATCCTAAGCCTGAATTTTGAGGAACACTCAAAATTACATAAAACATTATTGGACATTAAGACTCTCCACAATAAAAAGCAATTAAGACATTGCTATATTAATTTTTACTTCATTTTCCTCGTTGATTTTCCCACGCAAACCAGTTATCTATTACCTGCCTATAGTTCACAGAAAATGATGACAGTTAACATTTAAACTAATAACTAAAGAACACAGCCTTCTACAAGACTATAATATCCACAACTACCAAAGATCACGCACGATCAAACAATTACTCATACCAATCCATCTAATACTAATTCAAGTAAAAATACAGACGAAAAACCTACTTAATTGTTGGTAAAGGCTCGATAAATCCACCGTTTACTGAATAACATGGTATCCTATATCACAATAGTGTTTTCTGTCTTTCACGACCCAATTAAGGATAATAGGACATGACTGGGTAACGAATGAAGACACCTGACACCAGATACACACACATTTCCACGTTTTATGACGCTTCTTGGAGTATCAAGGACGAATGGATAGTAAATACAAGTCTTAGCTTAGATCTTACAGTTGTACTAGGTATAGAGAGAACTAGGTATATAAAATATCGGTACAAATAAATACTTGGAGTAATCTGTGGGTACAATCTAACTGATTTTATTGGATTTCTAACTTTATAGTTTTGTAATTAAGTTGTAAATGCTTTATAAGACAGGGCATTAGACGTAGCTTTTTATTTAATTTTTAAGTAGGGAAAGTCATCAAATTACTTGTCCTGCCTTGGGAAAGGCGAGAGGGAGTGTCAGACTCTTACTGACTATAAACCACCCCGTTTCTACTCCTTCTTTTCCGCCGCTGGGTAATCCGCACCTCCGCAGCTTAATATACTAGTCCCAGTTAATTGAAAAATATCTAATGGAAAAAGTGAATGACCTTCTGACAGGATCTGTTGTTTAGGTATGCTGTTTACTTTATAGTAACATTTCGAAAATGTCTACGTCCTTTAGCATCGTGACCGCGCTTGCCACTAGGTATTAGGTTCACAAGATAAATAATATATTAACCTATTATGAAAATCATCTTGTATACTTGTTTATTTTGTGCACAAAAAAGTTTAAATGAGATGCTTCATAAACATTAATGGATTCTAGAAATATGTAAAACAATATTGTTTTTGTTTTCGACATTTACCTACAATAGGTCGTTTTCAAAATGTAATAACCTGTTACCATTAAATAAAATATAAATAGGTTGCCTACTCACTGAAAGAACAAATAAATGGTGGCAAAACTCGGTAAAGTATTTCACAGAAAAACATTATATCTATGTTTTTAAAATTAATTTAAGATCAAAACTGTGAAATAACAAATAATTTTGTTAAATATGATCAAAAATATTTGATATGTAAACGAAACGCTACGTATTTATTCAAACACAAAATAAAACTCAATTAACAAATGTACACTTTTATATTTTCATTTTTACACTCAGTCTTACAACATAGGTACCTACTATATTACTACAATAACACTAACACTGCCATAATCTTATTGAAAACCTATAAAATGTACATAACTGGGATAAATTCCGTCATAAACAGCACTTATCTGTATGAGTTATAGTTATAGGAATGAGAGCTCGCCTTTGAATAATTTGGAGTGGGCTCCGGCAATGGTGAAGGACATTCCTCCCACAACCACCAGATAGTTACCAGCACTTCCAGATTGATCAACAACAAGGATATCATTGGGATAGACATCTTACTAATCAACGCCTTAATACCTCCTTTGGCCTTCATAAGTGGTTTAATAATTCCTTCCACAATCCCGCCCTGCAGTCCACTCATGTTCCATCCAGAAGAGCCACCGAAAAGTGAAAATACTAAGTTGAGCAAACCACTAAGATTTCCGGACCCATTTGAACTGGCTGGTGATAAGCCGGATAAGTTTAACAGGGACGTCTTCGGTTGAGCTGATGACGGCGGAATGTGCGGAACAAGTGGCGCACCCTCGTGGTAGTTTGGTGGAGGTGCGAACTCTGGCCTGTATCCCACCGGTCGGGGTAGCGTAGGATAGGCCGGACTATCCTCTCGTCCAGCTGGTGCAGTAGGTCGAAGGCCCTTTAACTCTTGCATCGAAAGCTGCGATTGACGTGATTCTTCATTTAGAGCTCCCATGAATTCTCCAAACGTCAAATTCTGGTTACTTCGTGTCTCCGCCACAGGAATTTGTGAGGTCCGCTTGTGATTGATGATATTGTTGAATCCATGCTGCTGTACATTTGCTTGGAAATGAGGCTGGTATTGTGGTTGCGAATTGGTCAAGTATGGATCCACAGCCCGCATCTCGAACGGAGGCACCAACATTACATTGTCACCCGGATATGCATAAATTAATCGAAGTGAATATAATACGAACAATATACTATAAACTTGACTCATTGTGACTAAGTAACCAAAACAAATATGTACAATTACCTAAACACGCTTACTTATAAATTAGTGAAACATCGATAAATTGCAAGTTGGCAGTTCATGTTAGCCGCACAATATCTGGGTCACGATGTGAATGAAGCAACTGCATTGTCCTACATACTTGAATGTTAGTAAACATTAAGATGTCAGCTAATATCGATTCCGGAACTACAGTCCAGAGACATGCACTGAGCTATTTTATCGTCGGATAAAATACTAAGCATGCTTTTGGCAAGAGAACTATCCTCTTCTAGGTCGTCAATTAAGAAGAACGTTGCTGTTGCACCTATGTAGTTAGCCCAAGTACTCGACGCAGACCTTTGAATGATACAAGCCATTCTTTGTGAGCAATCCGTGATTACTCGAGACTTATAACCTTTCTTCTTTTTCTTCTTGAAATATTTCATCATTTTCGATATCATCGGCCAGAGGAGGAACGCTTTGAATCCAATTTTAACAAATAATAGGAACACAACTGGTAACAGCAGCAATTTCCCTACGATCACTTTTAGAAATGCAATGAGCGCAGCTGAGAACATAATTTTACCGACACTGCCGAGAATATTTGCAAAAGTTGATAATGTGTCGGATTTAGGACACGACACATAGTGCGGTGGGTCAGAATATGTCTTTCGTATAGGTTCTGAATAAAAGTTTGATGCACCGGTAAACAAGTCCATAAACGGCATGGGTGGTGAATTAGATGGAGACACCGTGCTCAAAGACTGATCTTGAGCACAAGTCCGCGACGCGACGACAAAAACAACGAGTAGCACAAACATAGCTCACAAACTGTTCCGCTTCAAATAACTCCTCTAGTTTAAAACCTCGCCCATGAAATTTGAATTTCAAGATATAATATGCGGGAACAGATAATTATCTCTGTGTAATTTAAAGCAACGGTACAAGGGTCAGGTCATTTAATTTTTAGAGCAGCAATGAAAGTGTTTTGTGTGATTGTTACGTTTATGACAAAATTAAATAAAAGTAAAGTGAGTTTATTAACAGTATAAACTTTTACTTCTTAAATTCTTTAATACCTACTAAATTATTGATTAATTTTAAGATAAGCTCTATATTTTTATTTTTTTATTTCACTAGACTGTTTGGTTTTCGTTCTTTGCTTATTCTCAACAATATTTGGCGGGAAACTTATGACATGACACAGCAGGCAAGCAAAGCCACAGTGTCAAAAAATATGTAACATCCAGTTGGTCGCGAGCCAAGTTAAATAAATATAGGAATATTTTGTAAATAATATAACCGTGTGAATTCAATACGGATAAATGGTAATCGTTACTAGAAGCGCATATAAACGAGCCTGTGAGAGCTGCGACAGCAGCGACGTTTCACAGAAAAATATTATGCCGCCATGGTGTTCGTCAGGTAAGAAAAAATGCAAAATCATTGATTTTATTTAACCATCTTATATTTACTCCTGTATTTGTATAATTTCAGTATGTTTCAGTTAATTTAAAATAGAATTATAATTATTATACTTTTTAATCAATTAATTGTGGACACAGATAATATACAAATCATAATTTGCATAGATAACAAAATAAATCTGCATCTGTTGCCACAGATAAAAAATAAGTTGGAAAGACTTCATAAAATGTAGAATTTAAACATTTAGGTAAATCTTTGTTTAATATACCCAGGCTTTTACTGCTCGTAATGAATACGATCATTAAACAAGGCAGTAGGTAGTGTTGTTTTTACTTTATTGTTCTAAAACAGAGACTATTTAGTTTTATGAATTATTCAACCAAGAATATATTTAAGCAACATCAGTCTAGAATAGAAAGTAGCTAGCAGTAAATGAGTAAATTATAAATAAGTACAGAGTAGGCACAGTGGCGTGCACAAGGGCGAGCGTGGGGGTCATGAATTAACAAAATAGCTTCAAATCTATACATTATTTATGTCGAAAGAATTTTCTTATGACTGAGATCAAATGTATCTTGCTTATTCATTATTTTCATAAGTCTTTATTAATAATTTTACTTCGAAAATAAATTAATAAAGTAAACAAGACTGAAAACTCGACTACGTGCCTACATTTTCCTTTAGCTTTTATGATAAGTAGGTACTTAGATATGTCATTAAGCCTTACAGTAAGTAGATACCTAGAAAATAGAATACTGTATTCCTTTTTAGTTTATGATCTGTAAATTAGCAGATTTTTAAAATCCATGCTATTTCTAACAAGCGTTGACCTGATTTTGATGTAGGTACCTACTCTCTTTATAGTACCGTTTTAAATAGACCTATAGATAACTACAAATTGTATCACGTAAAGCTTGTTGTGTTCTTGAATAGCCAATAAGATATTTCCCCGAGGTATTACCTCCGTGACCTTTGAAATCGACGAGTATAATTTCAATCTCAAAATATAAGTTCAATATTCACGCTCATTTAGTTACTGGAGCATTCACAATTACAACGGTGAAAGTCCAATCAAATATTGATTCAATGAGAAAATTAAAATATGTAAGTAGGTACAAAGTTGATTGCTTTGTTGATCGTATCGAATAAGAGTTCTCAGATTCGTGGTCTGGGTCACAATGGGGCCATATTTCTAAAGACGGTGCTTACTTATTTACCTTCTTACGATACCCGTGGAAAGACTAGGGGTGTGGAGACAAAGTTAATCTACACTACCGTCTGTATATAACTTTATTACGGTAGTGTAGGTATTATTCTATTACTTCCCCCGCCTTGGGCGATGTGAAAGGGAGTGTCAGTCTCTTACTGACTAAACCACCCCGTTCCTACTCCTGCTGTTCGAGCCGGAGCCCCGGTAAACCCTCTAGGTAGCCCGCAGCTCCGGACGTAGTCTCGTAGAAGGTACACCTCAGCCTACCATTTAGGAACTATTGATGCTCTCTGTCGCTTAGAAATGTTTTGCCAAAAAGTACATAAATTACATAACCACAAGGTTATTCGTTCAACAAATGCATACCTACAGAAGAAAAATACCAATAACTGAATGCTCCAACTTCCACAAATAAAATAGGTCCAGTGTAGGTAGGAAAGTTCATGAAACGACGTATCTATCTATGACCTACATTTTAATTTAGCCCAAGGCTAGCAAAATCAAAGGTTGATTTATACGAATCTGTACAAACCACAATTTTGTTTGTATAGGCTAAATAGATTTATGCCTAGACTAATATAAACACGTACATCGGTAGTAGGCAAGATTGTAGGTTTAGGATTATTACTTACATAGAAATAATAATGAAAAAATAACAGTAGTTTATTTCATTTCAGTAGGTTTTGTTTTTTTATGAGATCGAAGAAAAACGAGCAGACGGATCGCCTTATGGTAAGCGACCAGCGCCACCCAAGGATACAACCGTAATTTAGATACAAATGCGTTGCCAACCTTTTAAAGATTTGTACGTCGGATTTGAAAATATTCTAAACCATTCCACATGTTCGTAGTCTTTTTTAATCTACTTTTACGAACCGATTTGACAGACTTTCTTGCTGCCTCGAGTGAATAGCACCCAAAGCACTACTTTGAACGTTCCATAGAGGCCAAATCCTCCTTTTTCATTGCTAATAAAATCAGTAAAATAAGAATAAAACAACACTTAAGTTATTTTTAAATTCCCAGCGTCCATGACTCTTCAAAGTTTATTGTTCATTAACTGAGCGCCGCTGTGTACCTAACCTAAAAAGAAAACAAGTTTGGGTGAAATTCACTTCCAAAGTCGATTAATTAATACCTATATTCATCGGTTTATCCCTCTATCCCAGACACTTTCATAAGCAGTAAATAAAACTGAAAACTTTTTCAAACGACCCTAGGCAGATTTTTAATATCTGGAAATAAACGTCGTGCACTCGTGCCTAAGTACCTATACATAACCTACCTATAGACCTCCAAACCTTAAACCCAATCTAGGTTCTACTGTACCGAGATTTGCATAGTCATGTTTAGTCTAGACCTAGACCGACTTGACTCAATAGCTGCCAGCGGGCGGGTAGGATGAAAGGTCACCTTTGTGTTCTTATTTTCCAGACCATAATCTAACCCTGTTCCAAGTCACATCCAGATCCCTTCAGCCGTTTCGAAATAGTTGCTCAAACAAACATGCACACAAACACAAACTTTCGCTTTTATAATATGAGTAGATACGTTTCTAGAAATACCTACTGTAGGTACCCGAGAGGTATCTACGCACAATGAACTTAATAAAATAAGATACCTAAAAGTTCTGCCCACGCAAGTAAAAATTTGCAAGATTTATTACATTAGGTAAAAACGACAGCTCGCTTCCGAGGTCGGGCATGAAAATTTGTTTACGTTTTATTAAATAAATAGACGGAAAAAAATGGTAACACCTATGGTATGTATGTTTAGTTAAGAAGAGTAATAGGTTAATCCTAACTCGACACTTAAGGATAGCCTGATACCCATATCAAAACTATTAAAGACAAACTGGACAAAAACGGATAGGTAGAATTTGTTCGTCATCGTGTTAGTTTTAAAGCACGTTACACACGTGCTCTCATGAACGGTTTTTTTGCTCCGGGTGGATCACTAAGCGGCACCAAATTTTTTGTCATAGGAACTGGGCCCAGGGGTGACCGCAGGCACGTACACACGCAACCCCTTTTAACTGAACACATTTCAGTCTGCTCTGTTGAACTACACATACCTATATAAACACAATATTGTATGAAACAATGTGGTTTTTTATGGTTTGTGCAACCCCAAGTTGACCTAAATGCCCAACAAAATTGAACTCATTTTCAGGAGATTTTTCCTGTTTCATTATTATTTTCTTGTTTTCACAGAATACCGTTTGTGTTTGTTTCAACGAAAATTATGTTATATTAGGTAGATAAGTAGATATCCTGTTCCACGAAAATGTTCGTAAAATAACTAGGAATATGTTTCTATACGTACCTACCTACGTAATCACTGGTTATTATAACTAAAGGTCACAAAAAGCTCCATAGCTAAAATTATACTTATTACATTTCAGTTACCGTGGCTAAGTAACTGCCTACATAATACCTATAGTTACAAAAATATTTTAACTCGGGACTAATTACAAAATTATAACTTCATAGTTACTAGTGCTGGTACTTTAGTTCGTACTAAAGTAGTTAATTAAATAATTTAGTATAACACGAAATCAAATATGAATAAGTTACCTAACGCTACCATAGGTTGCGATCATTGAAATAGGGTCGTGTTTTAACATATTTTATATTCCAAACCTAGATGTTTTAATAAGACACTGTTGACTCCAAAGTAAGTAACTCGAACCTGCAAAGATAAACAATTAAGTACGTCACATTATTAACAAAAACAACACATTAAATAACCACAAAACAATACACAGTTAAATGAAACAACACAACAAAACTTCTCCTTTGAATAGTCGGCTAATGAAGTTCGTATTACTATAATCAGTGCTAGCCAAAAACAGATTTGGCTCGTCCGATTTCACTTCGTAATGCAATTGGAGCGTACCACCTGCCTCGCCGACCAAACCCGGCTTGCACTAAATATCAGACGAATTATCTTTTACTGTCTAATTAAGGCCACTTTAACTTCAAAACTGTTTAATTCGAGATAGAAAAACGTCACTTTAGAGAGTTTTAAAGCTTTGAGTGTTGTGCGAATCTGTTTTATAGACATTAAATTAAAAAATGTTCATAACATTTTATGAGAACCTCTTCCTTTTTAGGAAGTCGGTTAAAGACTACTCTGTTTAAATGCCTCATTAGTTGAAAATAACAAAATAAAAAACGTACATTGCGTAAAAACCTATGGGTGTAGGTGTGTAAATACAAGTTGGATAAGAAACAACACTCACTCTGACAAGTATTAAGTAGATAACTACTTTCCTCTTTGTTATAAAAGAACATTCTAAAAAAGATAAACCTGGAACTAGACTGCCCTGTCAGCACAAATTGCAAAAGCCAACGAAACGAAATAGGTCACCATGGCGCTTCCAGCCTTACAGAAATAAAACTTATAGATAGATACCTATGTTAGCTTGGAATCAAATTGATAACTTTTTACAATAAGATTGTACGTACTGAAATTATTCTTATAACTTACTTAGTATAAGTACAAGTACTTACATGATTTAACATACATCATCTTATTTGTATCCGAAGTCATTATGGGTTAGCCCAATGTCTTCTTCCTCCACTCTCCCTTGTCAAGTCACTCTCCAGAATTGACATCTCAAAGGTCTTAAATTATGTCCATTCGGGAATTAATCATGGGGAATAAGCGATTAAAATAAAACCTTCACTTACGTAGCCAGAGGGCAAAGTTATGGGCAAAAGTTCCCAGGGGAACTCCACAGCGATGGTCGTCATGTGATATCCCATACGTGAATGTCAGATTAATGTATAAGGAAAGTTTTGATTAGGCTGCGGGTTAACACGAAATGGGTCAACCATAATATATGATGGAACATTCACAATCATCTCATGGTCACTTTTGGATCCCATAAAATATAGCCATAACATCTACACACATATGAGTGTACCGGATAAGTACGTAGTTACGATTACAACAACCAATATTTGCTTGAGAAATAATATTGTCAAACAAATATTGGATAAGCTATAATGAATGTCACCTTATTCAATCCTATTTTATTCACATCATACTTAAGTATACAGATACTTATGTATGTATAGCAATGTCTCCTAAGTTTTGTCTAGTGGCTCCTATTTTTTATTCTACACGTTTGCCCTATTTCGTAGGTACTGAACTACTGATGTTAGCAGCTAGACTTCATGACCAAGACCCACCCGCTCCTTTACAGCTAGAACGTTGCAATCGTAAAATAAGCAATGAAATAGCACCGAATAGATCACTACACTACACTATAAAAGCAACCGCTATCAACGTATTAGTAAATGTCAGCCCAATATGTTTTATACTATCGTAACCACCACCTATCTACGCGCAATTTTCCTTACAATGTAGAAGTACTCGTAAAACACCACTAAAATTATTTGATTCACATCCAATTATGTACCCTACGTATCATTGACGAGTTCGTCCATCGAATCCTAATCAAAATAAGTCTGTATGGTACGTGCCGATAGCCGAATATGCGCGCTTATTTCGTTAATTAGTTGTGTAATTCATCCCGATAGTAATTATCAAGAGTGCTTTCTGTCTCCCAACTTGTGGACGCGTCCCAAAACATGGACATCAGACGTCCTAATTGTCCTTCATCAATTTATCCTTTTAACAAATAATATAGATCGACTTTAACCAGAAGCGTCCCCGCTAAGCCCGGGATGACCCCATTAGCATTAATCCAACCAAAATGAACCTAACAATTTGTTAAATTGATTACTTCTCTAAGCAATATGTAGATGGCTTACTTAGGACTTTTGATTCAAGGGCAACCTTTGTTTAGAAACGTTGCAATACTTTGGATGGAAATTTTATTATAATGCCACAGACGTAATGTGACAACAATTGCATACGAATCAAAAACACAGTGACCTAGTTACACCGGTCCATTTAACTTACATTTCCGCAGGAAAAGTTTACGAAAGAAGCAAATCTAAGAAACTTGCGACGCCGAAGTGGGAGATGCGATCCACGTATCCGTTACGGACAAACATCTGGGAATATCTGTATGAAGATAACGTCGAACAAAAGTTCAGTTGCAGCAATAAAAGGAGACATAGGAAATGTAAACAAAAGTCGGTCGAAAGCGATTCTTGTAGGAAAACAGCTGTCTGGGTGATTTTGATACTTGGCGCTGTGGGAATCTCTGGTTAGTACTGAAATTATTTGGTTTTATCTAGAATTTTCTCGAGGATCCTATACGCTTTTCTAAAGACATTTTCCACATTAGCCTCTTACTCAAACTGGTACATGCCTATACAAAGTATGTAGTATTTTCTATGTATGAATTACGACCCTACTAAAATTCGTATTGTTGCCAATACGAATTTTAGTGCCAATAGAATTTGGCTACATAAAATTAACGAAAAAATCCACAGAAAAGAGAACCGATAAAAAATATCTAAATGTTCAGCAAAAACTACTTTTTTGTCTCTAAAGCAGGTAATACATTATCAGCTTCTAAAAGCCCAGTCGCCACTAAAACGCCGCGATAAAAACACTAAAAGTCTGGAAATGAAACCAGGTTATTTAGACTAATTGCTTCTATTTTACTTATCACAAACAAAAACCGTTGTAATCTATGAATAGGGTTTTCTTTACAATCTTTTCAGACGTAATCTTTGTATTTTCGAAATAATCTGTAAAAGAACAGCAATTCTATTTAATTAAGGTTAACGTTGGTACACCTGTGTATAATTTGTAACCTAAGAAAATAACCACATCGTTTGTCTAATAGCCGCAGACGGTATCCCTAAACTATTGTAATCTATGATTTATTATTATTACTATCCGGTTGTTTTAAGGCTACTTACAGAACTGATAATGTTATAATTATAAAGATCTTAAATTCAGCAAATACTACTCGATTGATCAATGGCAACTGTAAGGGTGCTTTTACACGAGATGTGCTATGCTGTGGATGCGTTTGGCTTCCACGAATCATATTCATTCACACATATGTAGTTTAGCACCGGTGGAAACGGGTTCAACTAAGATGAGACTATATGTATTTTTACATGACAAGATACGTGTTATGGATGCGTGCTATGGATGTATGTGCTATAGATATGTGTTATGGATTTGTGATATGGATGGTTTCCCTACTATCGACACATACTCGAGCTACGCATCTTCCACTTTGTAGCAGCGTATCCACACAGCACCGCTACAAACCTTAGCATCAGTGGAAAAGCTAACTTAGTTTCACAGTTTAGCTATTACATCCTCGCAGTATAGCTACATAGCAAATCTCTGGTGGTAAAGCACCCTAACTTCTGGATGCAAGTCGCTTCCGATAGGTCTATTTAGAAGTCATTCGAAGGCCTTTTTTGACAAGTTTTATGACTAAATTAATAATGATGAAACTTAGGTACTATTTCAAAATCCCAACAAAATAGCAAGAAAAAATACCTAATAATATCACAAGTATAATTAACTCAGTTTCAGTATCTGTGTGGAGTACAAACGCGACTCGGGAAGACCTGCCACCTAAGGCCAGGATAACATCATTACGTGAGTAGCTAAGTAATTGTGTTCCTTACGATGTTTAAGTCAATTACATGGAGTCCCACAAGGCCTTTATAAGTGCGCTGTTAGTGTGACATAATTATATTCTGCTTTTAACAGGTAAGTATGTGCTTAGATGCAATGTAGTGCTTTGTGTTAGGTACCTATATCATGTTAACTTATATCAGAGCTCGGGAAGTAGGGTTTACTAGGTCAAAAATATTGTGATTGTCGTGTAGTGGGTCGTGTGAATTTCGACCTTAATACAGACGTATTTAGACTAATCTCTCACTAGGTTTATCCAAGCACAATAAAAAATGTTAAATGTGTGTATATTACTCAACTACAAATAAGTATTTAACCGTCGTACTCAGAGTCGTTTAATGGTTACTTAAAGTCCTTAGCAATTGCTATTGGAGAAAAATCGTTACTAAGGAATACTTTAAGCAATTATTAAATGTCTCTGAATACAGCAGTAAGTGACATTAGGCATTCAGATTGACCGTAACCTAGATTAATGCATAGTTTTTTTCCCGGAAGCGCAATCAAACGTGCGTCACATTTGTTGTTTACTCAAAATATAATGCAAAATTAACAAAAACACAGCGCCTAATAGAATAACCTACATCAACGTATATTACACGTAATCCTATGTAAATTGCCTTCCATTAAATTTACTAGCCGCTACCATCCATCAAGTTTTATCAGCAATTAATGCAGTTATAAAAGTTTTTAATTATGTCGCCTCGCTATGAGCTACCATGCGCATTAACTATGGGAGCATCGTAGACTGTTTATTACTTGTATGGAATTAAAACAGGTCATTTGATTTGAAAATCCCTGGAGTCAGCCATTATTCTTGGATACGATATTAATATGATCTAATTATACCATTATAAGGTCACCACATTTCCGACTGAGCTAAATTGTAGATGATCAATAGATGCAATGCAACATCACGCCTTTTATCCCCGAAGGCATAGGCAGAGGTGCACATTACGGCACGTAATGCCGCTATAAATTGTAGATACCAATTATCCCAATACTTGAACAATCCTTGGCATAAGATACATAGAATAATACCTTTATTCCAAACTCAATACTACAGGCGATTTTTCATTTCTTTCTAGCCAAAACGGAGTCCTCGTCATCAGTGAGCTTCGAATGCTGCAACAGAATGAAATATTTATCAGAACAACTAGCGAGAACGGAACAAACTCTCAGGTAGGTCCCTGGTGAATCACACACACGTAGATTCAGAAATGACTGACATATCGGACGTCACGTTATGTCTTTATGCATTTTTCAGACTTTTGTAGGGTACAAAAAGTCGGTCCACAGTCCACTCTTTTTCATGTATCTATGTTTTTTTTTTTTGAGGGGGAAAATCATCCAATGACTTCTCTCGCCTTGGGCGAGGAGAGAGGAAGTGTCAAACTCTTACTGACTAAAAACCACCCGGTTCCTACTCCTGCTTTTCGAGCCGGAGCCCCGGTAACCCGCTAGTCAGTCCGCAGCTCCGGGCCATATCTACATGTCTAGTCTATAGTAGACTTATAGGTTTAAATCGATAATTATGCGACCGTATGCGTATTAACTGATAGCTCATTTGCCCATTAACAGACGACCAATTTTATAAGAACTTTTATATTTGTATATTATATGTATAGATTATGAGAAAAAAACTTTAACATAGCGCTATTTGGTTGTAAGTACGAATTTTCAAAAATAAAATTCTATGGATCTTCAAAACTGAAACAAACATCAGAACTTGACATACATTTTCATATGGTCCCGTATTGGGAACTACTCTACAAAAACAGTTAAACATTATCAGAACTTTCATTTACCCATATTTCCCATGCAAACGGCGACCATCTTCAACAAACCACATAGAACTAGAAAGTTCAAGCAGAGTTCAGGGATATAAGCAAGTTTATTTTAAGTTAAATTTAATCCTTGTGCGTTTGAAAGGGAACACGACTTCCCACTCTGTGGAGTCTTATGGCTTCTACCTATACGACTATAACCTTACCTAACGTATCACGTTTGATATACCTACATACAAACTTTGAACTTCCATCACTTTATTATTCATACACATGGTATGTATTGATAGGTATTCGGGGAATAGGAAACAGACTGTTGTATAAGAGAACAATGTTTTTCATTGAATTGAGGTGGAAAATAAGTTATTGTGTTTGTGCTATGGCAAATATACCTATCTATTTCTGGGAACTGCGTAGCTACAGCATTGCTTATACTATGTACGAGTATGTACAGTACATGTTATACTATTATTAAATCTATAGAAAGGACTATCTCCGAATTCCTGGTAACTAGAAATGAACATTGAACAGTGTATTTATAGGTAATGGTCAACCTAGTCTATAATTTGTAGTAAACTGAATTCGTCTTTACAGGAACACGCTTCGGTCACGAACCCTAATGTTAGCGTCGCGTACTAAAACTGGTAAGTAAACCATTTATTATTGGAACGCTTTATTGAAAAAAGTAAAATAACTAGCGGATAATTTCTATACTTTGCGCTATATATTCCTAAGTATGTAGGTGGTGTAAATGTTTCTTCAAAAATCTCGTAACTTATTTTTAACAAATCGTTATTCTCCGTTTTTAAGTACATAATAATTATATCGTGTTAGCTTATTATCATCTTTATTGGATTAGTTGGGAGCAGTGTCACAGCTTAATTTAAAGATTTTTTTTGAGTTTCAATCGGCAGAATTGTTAACTTTTGGTTGAAGATCATTGACGCCGTTAACTTATGTGATTTTTTTTTATAAGAATCACCAAGGTATATGGGTATGAGTCTCAAAAAGGCTTGTCGTCTAACGCTATATAATTTATTTGGAAAGCCAAAGCTAATATAGGTGTTGAGACGCTTGTAGCTACGTTCATTGACCTCCCTAGAATATCTTATTCACTAAATTCTAGATGAATTTATGCACAAAGAGAACGCAAAGTGGTACATATATTAAAATTTAAAGTCTGTCACACTTCTTAGAAGTTTTAATATATTTCCACAATTTTAATAATATTACTTTACATTTAGTGTGACTTTTAAATTGTATGACAGTGTTTATTTACATATGAAGATTGCTCTTGTAAACCTGACGCTGATTATTTTATTACCACCTAATGTGCGCTGTCATTAAATATTCATCAATTGATTTCAATTGCACCACTTTTCGTTCAGCTATGACAAAAACCCTTACCTTTACATTTTCTCAAGATACGAATAATCTTAAGAAGTAGTTAATTAAATTTTATGGATCGTCACTTTGTACTATTTTTATATTGATATTACAAACTACGAATGGAAAACTTACAAATTCAACATAAAATTTTATCTATTGAAGAGTAAGTGCACGTTTTCGAAACTAGTTTTACTACAAAACCTAAGCAAAGCGGCGAAGGAATCGTCTAAAGTTCAACGTGATCCGTTGAGCTAACGTGACCGATTCTCTGTAATCTAATCTCCAAGTTTCATTCGTTCAGAACAAATGGCAACAGTTGCAGAAGCTCAGGACATTGATACACGATACATAGAAGGTGCGACGGCGTCAAAGGGTAGTGACACAACGGAGTGGGGTGGAAGGGTAGCGCTGTGGGGGGTCGTGCCATTGTGGCGCGCTGCCCCACCGCCCGACACAGTCCTCGCCTTGCGAAGACCTACGCTGTCCGACTGTTGGCCTTTCATGTGAGTCGAATTCCAAAGATTACGAGTAGATACTAGATAACTGCTGTGTGGGACGTTTGATCGTTTGTTTTAGTTAGTGCAAGCCTCTGGGGGTAGAGATATCAAAGTTTAAGCAACTAATGCTAATGCTTGTCTGCAAATAAAGTGTCATGCGGCGCGACTGATAACATCCATCTAGTAAATAAATGACATTTACAACACAATTTTGAATAATGGCTCAGCGGTTTTCATTTTTTTTTTTTGTCACGTGTTCAATTCCTTTAAGCCTCCTATGTACATCTATACTAATTATTATATATAAAGCTGAAGAGTTTGTTTGTTTGTTTGAACGCGCTAATCTTCAGAACTACTGGTCCGATTTGAATAATTCTTTTTGTATTGAATAGTGCATTTATCGAGGAAGGCTATAGGCTATAAAACATCACGCTAAGACCAATAGGAGCCAAGCAGAGCGAGTGAAACCGCGCGGAAGTAGCTAGTAATACATATAAGTACGTGTATTGCACGGCAAATTGTGTAATATGAAGTATCTAGTTACTGCAGCGTTTACGATTCAGCATACTCCTAAAACATTGTAATTTTTAATTCGTTGAATAAAGCAAATCTGTACTGATACAACAAACACGGATTTACTAAAACAGCAATTAATATTTTCAGCGGTTCCTATGGCGAGATAATAATACGATTGCGGGGAACACAGAGGGTGCGCTACGTCACCGTGGAACACATCCACCCAGACACCGCTCGGAGTGCGCCCAAGCATTTCCTAATATACGTTAGTAGTCAAACAGCTGAGATACGAGATTACCGCTTTGAACTCCAATGCTAAAACAAACGTGCTATCTATGAGGGAATATAATTACTATTCTGCACAGCGGTTTACGTACAAATACTATGTAACTGACTGCTTCGTTTGCTTGCCTTTGGATAATTTTGGGATATTAGCTCTCCACTAGTGTTTGGGGCTTCTCAAAGGATACCTACTTACTGGAACTGCTTATAAATAATTCTAATTTATTATTTTTTTGGAATATCACGAATACACAGACTAGACGCGTGTAGATTATTTTAAACTCATCATTCTTTGTTGACTTATCAGTATTGTTTAAACTTCAAACAACTAATTCCTTTATTATTTTATGTTATAAAGCGGTAAACGAGCAGGCAGTTCACCTGATGGTAAGCAATTAGCACCACCTCTGAACAACCGTAATACAATACAATAGAAGTTACAAATGCATTGCGGGCCTTTTGAGGATCCTCTTCCAAAAAGCCTCTTTTTGGGCATCCCTGCATTTATTCAAATTAACTCTTATATCACAAACTTGGATTAAAATCTAAATGGCATGTTAAACTGATCTAATATCAATGCTACCAATAACGGCTAGACGTAGTTATGTTTGCATCTGATACCTTTTCAACAAATTGGCACGTGTCCTCTCGCCATTCATAGCATACAATAGCAGTAGGTATGTCTGCAAAACACAGGTGGTGTTATTATTCTGCATCGCATTCCTGTCATATTCATAAAATCAGGTATTAGTACGTCTACTGTTCTGTAGAGTTCGTTGACTCTTGTATTCGTGCTCAATAGTAGCTACTTAGTTACCTTTTACTTTTCTAGAGGTGTAACTTATTTACCCATTAGTCACTTTGGATGGTTTTCTTTTTAGTTTAAACAACACCGAAATTCTATTCCTTAATTTATCTTCTTAGTACAGAAAATTTAAGCGATGTCTATCTGATTTTTCAAGTCCCACTCACATTGGTGTCAGCTTCTGCTTAGAAAGAAAATCTCGATATAAATTTTTAGTGAAGACTATTCAGAGAAATTGTTTTGCAGTAGTTTAGACAAGTGCATTTTAGAAACAGCATCAAATGTAAAGGATGCTGTCTACGTGATTCGTGTCATGCTGCAGTCTTACTCGGATGTCGGATATATGCGAACTCATGCAAATTCACTTGTTACGTATTCCGCAATGCTTTTGCATTGACTAATACAATGAAGTACACTGACGCGACGTCTCTCTGATATGGAGTCGGGTTTGTTGTTTTAGTGTGTCTGTTTGATAAAGGAACAGTGATTTACTTTCATTGATAAAATGGTGGTTTTGTCTCTATTGTTGGTAAAAGCAGAGGCGGATTAAATTTTGAGAGCGCCTTTGAGGCGCCCCTAATTTTCTTTGCACCGCCGTTTTGTTGGCCACACAAGTCTCGCAGCGCCCATTTGAAATCTGGCGCCCTTTTTTAAGGGGGATAATCATCCAATGTCTTCTCCAGACTTGGGCGAGGCGAGAGTGTCATATTCTTACTGATTAAAAACCACCCCGTTCCTACTCCTGCTTTTCGAACCGGAGCCCCAGTAAACCCGTTAGGAAGTCTGCAACTATGGATCAGGCATAAGCCCTACTGGGCAATATGGCGCCCTAAGCACTTGCCTAGTTTGACTTACGGATAATACGACTTTACCGTAAAAGATTGCAAAATACAGTCCCCCTAGCAATTAGTTGAACTGGTTTATTGTCACTTTGCTAGCTAGGTTGGTTGGCCAAACTAATCAAATTACAGTTTGAAAATAAGTTCGTGTATATGAGGATCATTACTGCAAATGGGCCATCTTCTCTCTCAAGATTAGTGGTATTCATCAATCCTAAAAGTAAAATTAATGTAGGTATTTTCTTTTTGCAGGGCATACTAGCAAACAACACATGGATCAAAATAGCGAACTCGCAATATCGCGCGGAAGGTCCCGCGAAGCAGTTCTTCACACTGGCCTACAAATACCTTGAATGGAAGAGTCTGGTGTTCCGCGTGCTAACCAACCAAGGAAACAACAAATATACCTGTATTTATAGAATACATTTGTATGGAAATGTTGATAGTAGCATAGTTCCCTTGAATAAATTATAAAGTATAATCTTTGTTTCATTTTGTATTCTTTTTAGAAATTACTTTCTATAGTATTGCCTACCAACCACACATACCAATGTATGCTCTTGCTCTTATATTATAAAGTACTTGTTACTTTACATATTACTTCTAATAATAAACCTAGGTAAGTAAGTACTACTTGAATATAATAATTATTATAGTTGCAACTACATTTTCTACAATATTCTACATCTAGGAAGGGTCTACGGAAAGGATAAGAGAGTAAATAAAACATGTGATGGGTTTTACGTTATATTAGCCAAAGCAAACGTAACGTTTACGAAGTGCTCCAGTCCTGGGCAGAGCCACCCCATGAGGGGGTGGGTGCGGGGGCAGCTGGGGCGGGGGCGGCTGCGGCAGTGGTTCCCCACTCCTCTTGTACCTGGAAACAAGATACATACATTACTTTCTGCTCATGTCCCTCAAGGAGAAGATTCTTTGAGATATTTGTACAACTTGCAAACTTCATCAGTCTTAAAGAGAGCTTGTAATTCACAATCAGATCTCTTACAAGCTGTTGTTTCAATTCATTATGTTGGCTTACCCACTAGCTAGCTAGCTTGTGCTACAGTAGTGAATGTCACCATTACACTGTAAGCTACTCATACCAAATATCTCTTCTCTTCTATGTAGAATTGCAAAGGGTATGAAAACTGTTGTCATAACTTTTGGACTGATCCTAGACAATCTGTATAGTTTTATATTCTTACCTGAGAAGCCCAGTCTTCTTGGGCGGGGGCAGCTCCGAAGCTGGCAGCTGGGGGTGGTGCGGCGTCCTCAGCCCATGAGGTGACGGGCTCCACAGACTCGTTCCAGTCCTCGTGCACGGCGGCGGGCGCGTCAACCTTGGGTGGCGCGACAGCCTGGAGAAAAAGGGCACATTAGTTTGGGCATACATTGTATGAGTGTGAATGAGTGAACTCTTTTCCAGTTTTAACATAGGTACTAAAAGTTACTGCACAAACAGTACTATCATTAACCCACAGCACTGGGTATGCAGATCTCCTCATGTGAGGCACAATCTATTTTTTATTTGTGTCTCAGATACCGGCAGTCAAGTGGTTAATAAAGTGCAAAGAAATTGATTTGTAAAACAAGAAATATACTAGTCACTCTATAAAAACTTCTCTAACAAAAATTGAAGTTAAATAATTACTTATATGACATATTATACTTACAACAACTTGTTCCTTAGCCTGTTGTTCCTCCTTCTCGCTCTCTTCAGGGTCACGGTAGAAGAACAGATCAACAACCACGTCCCAACGTTGGTCACGGGCGAGCACACCACGCAGTCTGAGGACCTCGCGGGCCAACAACCACCACATCAGACCAATGGAGTGAGATGACTGTGGATAAAATGTGATTTAAGTAAAAATTATAGGAAAGAGAAGTTACAACTAAAATCAGTTGGCTATAACTTAGAACTTAGGGAACTGATCACAAATCCGTTGCTTCATGTATTTATGAACCCTTTAACTTCCCTTGAAAACTTTTTTGGATAGATCTTCTTCTCTTGTTTTTTGATTGAGACTATTTCATTTCCCATTTTATTTAAAAGTAGTAGTAATCAATTTATTAATACTAACCTTGGTGTTGCATGGGATGGCAATGTCAACGAAACGGAGGGGAGAGTCAGTGTTGCACAGAGCAATGACTGGAATGTTGACGTAGGAAGCCTCAGTAATGGGCTGGTGGTCCTGGGCGGGGTCCAGCACGATCAGGAGACGGGGCTCACGGAACGCAGCTTGGATCTGTTGATAATAAAGACAATGGTTTTAGATACTTTTCTGTAATTATTGATTCATATTTATAAGAGTTTACAGAAGATCAGATAAACTTATAATCATTGATATCAGTGGTTCCTTAGTTTGTTTGTCATCATTGAATATTTAAATACTTACCTAGTATTGTTACTAACAATAACAAAAATAAATATTTAACAATGTATGTAGAACAGTCAGGTTTAGTTTTTACCTGGTTAGTGAAGGCACCAGGGGTGAAACGTCCCGCAATGGGGGTGGCACCAGTGTGAGCGGCGAACTTCAGCACAGCACGCTGAC
The DNA here is from genome assembly GCF_023101765.2 of Spodoptera frugiperda. Lineage (NCBI taxonomy): Eukaryota > Metazoa > Arthropoda > Insecta > Lepidoptera > Noctuidae > Spodoptera > Spodoptera frugiperda. Next base: position 8,927,541 of record NC_064237.1, read on the forward strand.
CGAAGGGACGAGAAGAAATGACGAAAACGTCAGCGGGGTTCTCAATGGCGACCACGGCACGGGCAGCCAACACCAGCTTCTCCCATGTACGGCGCAGGTTGATCACGTGTGTGCCATCAGCGCGGCGCTTGTACACGTACGTTTCCATCTAAAAAACAATAATTTGCCGTCAATATATGTTTCGTCATTTTGAAGAATACTAATGTTATTTAAGTGATTTTGTCAGTTGGGAGAATGGATCGTCAATATTTTCAGACATATAATATGGAACGGATTCTTGGCTCATCATGTTCAAGTATTGTTTTGATTTTAAGGTTATAAATTCACAAGTTCTGGTACCCACCTGGAAGTTGACATTTTCCGCCCCAAGGTGGGTGGTTGCGGCCAACATCTTGGTGACATCTTCCTCGTTGAGGGCGAGAATATCTAATCCTCCCGACATCGTTGCGTTTAATTGAGTTACGGCTAAACCTAAAAACAACAAATGTGACACCGCTATAGCATAACGTATAACTTAATATTTAGAACATAAACACGAAAAATACTTTACATATTCAATATTAGGATAGTTCTTGAGTAAATATAGATAACTTCTTTGAAATTATTACACTTGATTTAGGAAATAAATAAAGATTTAAAAAATACTTACGCGTATAATGCCACTGGGAGGCGAAATAGACATAAAAGAACTGTCAAACGAGGAATGTCACCGCTCGTGCCTTATTTTGACAGTTTACTGTTTTGTATATTTTTGTGGTTAACTTCAGGTATATCGCTATCTCTTTCTTTTATCAATACAGCAACTTAAGTGAAAGGGAGATAAAATATGTTCATAGATAAAAAATATTGGAGTTCTAATACAGATAATAGTAAAACCGAACTTTAATGTCATCATACCGGTTAATTGAAGTGTACCAATCTTCCAATACCCGATTCCCCTACAACCCTTAAATTCCTAAGCCCCAACAGGCCGGCAACGTACTTGTAACACCTCTGGTGTTTCAGGTGTCCTTGGGAGGCAGTGATTGCTTACCATCGAGTGATTCATGAGCTCCTTTATATACCATACAAATAAATCCATCATTATTCTTATAAATCCAACTCGTACAGGAAACTCTTGAGCGCAACTTCCCCTGCAATCCAGTATCTTTTAAAACTATTTAAATTAAATCTATTGATATAATTTAAAGGCCCTCAAGTCTAACCGTATTCGAACACGATAATATTATGATAAACTTTAGTTTCGTCTTCGTATGAAAACTTGCGTTGTCTCTATGGAAAGGCAAAAAAGTGATACTTATGGAGTAAGGATATATGGGCCACTGGTCTAGTCTATTTGAGAACTTTCAAGCTTTGCAGTATTCAAGGATTTTTCCAATTGCATTTTAAAAACCCAATCGGATTCCAACCAAAAACTTGAAGCTAAAATTTGGCAACACTCACCACGAAGTCGTATATTTTTAACTTAGGGCAACACAGATTCATACTTTTGTGACTGGTGATGTGACTGATGTGTGGCCTGTGAACGGAGAATATTTTTCCGTATCGGCGTTATATCGTACTAATTTTAGATTGTTCTGTAAGACAATACATACATTATGATTACTTTACTTCCCTGACCTCAAGCGTTGTTAAAAGTTTGTATACTTAGTGAGTTATTTTGGTAATCGGTGACATTTTAGTGAAGTGCCTAATTTGATCATGGAGGCTATAGCAAAACACGATTTCACTGCAACTGCTGATGATGAGCTCAGCTTTAGGAAGAATCAAGTCCTCAAGGTACGACTACGTGCATAGAAATGATATGTTTTGGGTTTTACCCTAAATTGTGACAGGTTCTTTCTAGAATTTTTGATATTACAGATACTAAACATGGAGGACGATATGAACTGGTACAGGGCTGAATTAGACGGCAAAGAAGGACTTATTCCTAGTAATTATATTCAAATGAAAAGTCACAGGTAAATACTCACATTCCGTAAATAATGTTTCTTATTCTAATTATAGTCTTACATAAATCGTACCTATTAATTTCGTTTGCAAAAACACAACTAGATAGGTATTTACGTTTAGAATAACAAGCACCCGTTGTATATCACATAAATCTTTATTATTTTAGAACATGTTTCTCTGTAACACACAACTCAGTGCACATACTTGTTCAATCTGTCGAAATTTCGTATTAAAGTTCAAATACGAAACTTATTGGAAAAAGTATTCAAAAAAGTTTGTACATCATAGGTTATAATTGTAACTTTATTCATTCTGATTACAATATAACACAAAAATTTCACTATTATAGCTATTATAAAACAATAAATCATTATAAGTGTAACTTAAATTATCACAATAAACTATTGTTTGAAGTTGTAATGTAACTTATCAAAATTAATAAAACACATAGACTATTACTACCCTAAAAACTTTTTAAAAGTCTATTACAGATAATAAATACAGTGTAGTAACTTAAATATTATTTTTAGCTGGTATTACGGAAGGATCACAAGAGCCGATGCAGAGAAACTTCTAGCAAATAAACCAGAGGGTGGATTCTTGATAAGAATCAGTGAATCAAGCCCTGGTGACTTCTCCTTATCTGTCAAGTAAGTCTTCTATATAATTATGAATGTACATTTTATCTTTTGTTATAGTTCCTGGAATTCTTTCCAATTGGATTATATTATTATATGACAAATAGTGAGTCACTTTGTATGACAGCATAAATAAATACTAGTCTTATTTGTGTTACATTTGACCATTATAAATTATAATATGAATCTCAGCTATGGTCCTACATCTGTCCTTTTGTCTGTCAGTGTCTCATCTCTGAGTGTATATATGGGTTAACCATTACTAATAATTATTTTAAATTATATTACTAATATTGTGTTACTTAGCTTTCAAATTGAACTTCTGTCTAATTTAGCATCATATTGTTTGTTGCGATTTGTTGCACACATAGATAAGGAGGGATTTATTTAACTTGAAACTGAATCTGCGAAGCTTACTGGTTTTAATCTTGGCGATTATATTTTTTGTTACATTCATTAATTTAACATTTGTTTTACCATCTCCATATAAGTGCCCTATAAACTTATATGACAGATAGTTCGTGCAAATAATGTTCTCAATCCAAATTTATCTGAGACATTGCGGCTTTCCAGATATTTTGGAACAGGTCCCTAATCATTCAAGGCACCTAAATAACTCTATTCTGTATTATAAATGCTTCAATTGCAGCTTAAATAAAATAATGAATAACTAATGTGTAATTATAAAATAATTATATAAAATAAGAGTACTTAATAATGCTATCATTATCGTAATTCACACATTGGTTTTCCCCATCCACCAAGAAGTAGTGTTGCATAAACAAACAATGATGGATTCTGTGAAATAAACCACATATTTAGAACAGAATCTCTTAATAGTAGCATGTTGTATAATAGTATTTTAAAAAGTTACTCTACACTACTATGCATCGGCGCGTCGCTTTCCGCGCCCGCCTTAAAGAGCTATCATACCACCATAGATGGAACCCAGTAGGGCTGACGCCTGTTCCGGAGCTACAGTTTACCAGGGCTCTGACTTGCAAAGTAGGAATAGGAATGGGGTGGTTTTCAGTCAGAAAGAGTCTGACACTTCCTCTCGCCTCGCCCAAGGCGATAATTTTCCTCCCTTAAAAAATACTATGCTATGCATATAATACCTATTTTCGAAATGTGATTAATCCACATAACATGGAAGTTTCACCATTGTTTCCCAAACGAATCATATCAGGTAAATTGTATTGAAAATGTCTAGCTAACATGACCTCTATTACAAAAAGAGTTTGTTAGTTAATTTACTCACCCTCATATACTTTTAATTGGGTGCTCCCATAATGCTTATTAGGGTGATAACATAATCTACTGCTTTTCCCACTATTGAAAGACTTATAGGGAAGGATAAATGATTTTTTACTTAAAATGTTAGCTTATTGACAGATATATTCGATTTATTTATTATTGTATGTATACACGCATATAACATAAAGAGCAACAGATAATATAGTTGAAGTACATAGGTACTACATATTCCTATTGGAATTTCTTCCTGTAGGCACAGGTTTACAGGAAGGAAGCAAAAGTAGGCAGGAAAGTCTGTTTTGATGTTGAAATAGGCCCATTACCATATGTACAATTGTAATGAAGAATGTGCATTTAAATGCTCATCAACCATGACATGTGGAGACCATGCAATGTGGAGACTTCGGGAGCTTAATAAAGGAGGATGTTGATCTTATGATTACCTTTAATTAAGTGTCTTATACAACTAATGGTCAAATACGTATACATCACTCACTTTTAAGACACTCTCAAGAATAGTTCTGTCACTACAAGTTCTTTGTAAATGACAGAGATAGCATGAGATTTAAGTACAACTTAAATTTGAGTAGCATTTCAGTATTCGGGCGTAACTTACGCTACTTATAAGGGTGAGGTGTCACACACTCTACATGCTTAATGTAAGCTTAATATTATCATCTGAAACTATTCATCAGTCTTCATGTAATTGTGTAACAAATATTATAATATTATTAGTTGCAACTTTTTCAACTTCTCCACTTTTATTTTTTAATTATGTCTATTATATGAATTGAAATGTTAAATTACTTGTGTTCATGATAACTGGAGTTGTGTATTCTATTCTATTATTTACACTAGAATATAAGGTCAACTAATAATAAGTGTGGCTACAATGGGCATGTAGTTCGTATTCTTATCAGAAGGAATTTCTTATTTACTGTTTAGATTATAAGCTTTGTTTGTTATTTATAAAGTACTTACTATATTGACATAGTCTGTATGAAGGGTAAAAGATAAGTTAATTCATGATCTAGAAGATGTAATCCACAATAACTACTACCTACATATTATTTTAGTAATCTTATTCGAAATATCTTATTAGAATCCTCATACAATACTAACTTTTACTAACAAGGTGCTGTAGTCTGCGTCAAGTCAAGAATAAAAATTAGCCTATATCGCCGTGTAAAAAGGGTATGATTTTCATACCCCTCATCATACCCCCAAAAGGGTCATTTGCGATTGCAACGTCATAAAATAAACACACTTTCGCATCACCGAGTAGTATAAAAGAAAGTCGCTTTTCTTCAGTCTTTAAAAAAATTATGAGGTTTTTTAATAACTAGATTCAAGAGGAGGTTTTCTATGTATAACTCCGAATTTAACGCGTGCAAAACCACGAGCAAAAGCTATTGGACAGCCCATATAATGCACAAATATGTGCTAAAATATTCTTTATGTGCTACAATATTCTTCTACTAGTGTTACTACAAAGTACAGGAAGGCAAAAGTTCAAATAGACCCAAATGGGGACGAGGTCATGTCCAAGGTCAATTCATGTGTGCAATAGGTACTTACGGAGCCTTATCAACTAACCAAACTTATCAATCACATAATATGCTTAAGTTATACTTATAAGGTAAAGTGTTTCACTTCCTCTCATTATTAAATTCTATTTAAATACTCAGTAATTTACTGATTACAAGTAATTTTAAGTTGATTTCCTCATTGGTTACATAGGTAGTTAAAACTTCTTTTATACAATAGATAAAATATAATATTTAGGGTTTTAATATCCCTAAAACCCGGCAATGTATTTGTAACTCCTTTGAAGTTGCGCACGGTTATAGGCGGCGCAGATTGCTTACAATAGTATAAGTGATCTGTCTGCTCGTTTATTACACTATCCTGTAAAAAAATGTCTGTCCTCTGTCTCAGATCAGGTGCCAGGTACTCATAAAAAACTCCCGTGCGTCGAACTGTACAGCTTGTTAGCAAAAACACGAAATAGGTCACTTATTGGAATTCCTCATCGACTACAATTCGCGTTCGTGTTTCGCCCATTTCCTTATTAGCTTATTGTCATATAATCAATAGGTCAATAGCAAAGTGGTTCATGTGAGGTGACGCACAACAAACAATTTCATTACTACAGTTTAAATTGGTAGTTAATAAAAAAATAAGGTTCGCGCCTTCGTCGGTCGGGAGCGCGTATGACTCACCGAGTATCTAGAGACGTTTTATTTTGTCTTGAATCTGTCTTGGCGTGTATTAGTCATATTCATCTCTATAGGCCAACATTTCTTAGACAGGTAATTTTGTTATTGGCTTTGCTGATTTACGTGTTAAAATATTCATGAATGATTTCTAAGAAATCAATGAAATATGAGTGTACACTTAGCACTCAGAATCTTATCAAAAACTGATATATTTTGAAGTATAAAATGATTATGTTTGTTGAACTAACATGTGTCTATATTTTTTCACACAACATTGTCCTTTACGATATCCTTGACCTCCGCTATCGATCATTTACCCCAACTAGAAGGTAAAGACAACTTCACTAGGGGAAAAACACTTCAGAAATTGACTCCGAAATAAATATAACGGGATATTCCCGTGACACCCATTATACTTACAAATTAAGATAAATTAGAAAACGCAGGTCATAATGCTCTTAAAGTTTTCTCCATTTAAAAACCTGTTTCCTGTCAAATAGTATGAATCAGCGGTACAGAGATTGCGCTGTAACCAGTTTCGGGCTATAGATATTAAACACGGGCCTCATTTGACTTGATACATACTGTTTTAAATAATTTTTGAAACATATTTCGAATATTTTCGCTATTAAATACGTTTTATTCTGGTCCAGAAAGCTAGGATCTGACGTGGGCTGACGAAATTCAGCGTAAACAATTTGTGTATCTCTTGGAAACCCTGGAATAGGTACGCTGTGGTTGTGGTCATGCCGTAATTTCCAATTCTTTACTATTCTATTTGCAAATACGCTAATGACGAAATTAATATGGACGTAGGTAGGTACTATAAGGAAAAAAAGAACTTGTTACTCTTACCTACCTACCTAGATACTACTACATAAAATATCTCTTGAACTTTTATTCCCAACTAGCTGGCCCGAACTTCGTATCGCCACAAACATTTTTTCTCACCTTTTACACCTGCCCTGGACTTCTACAAATAATTCAAGGCCAAAATTAGCCAAATCGGTCCAGTCGTTTTCGAGTTTTAGCGAGACTAACGAACAGCGATTGATTTTTATATATAGAGATATTCCTACAATAGGCTACTAAACAGCTTGTCAAGTTCCATACTTCATGTATGTCTGTGATGTACCTTTGACGTCCTGTATTTTAATCTCAGTTGCATAATGAAATTAGGTGTCATCCACAAACCGACATTACATGTCCCTATCGATGAAACCGAAATATTATTTGCCTTTCTGATTCCATGTTTGTCGCTTTCATCGCTGATTTCGTATATCTAATTATGATTTTATTAGTTAATAATGTTGCCATTTAACTACATCTAACTCATTTTCCCGGATAATTTTGAACGCTAACTCCCAAGAATTTCTCCGTATTCCTAGAAATTTTGCAGCTGCTCTGTTTATTCTAATGATAACGTTTGGTATTTACGCAAATAGGAGGAAAAGAGTAATACTTGAATGGTCTGGCGATCCCACAACCGGTTTCATTGCGGGCCATATTTTATTTTTATATTATTATACGATATACGACTATGTTGTCGGGTTAACGGCTGACATTCGATATGTCGACCTTACCGTTCCCATTTACGATTTCGGTTACATCTACGACTATTACGTCATCAAGTTCAATTAGTTCCACAAATATTTGTTCCGAGTTTATTAGAGGATCGACGCGTTTACTATTCGTTCTATATTCTATATATACATATAAATATTTATGCCACGCCTGTGAAATCATTCGACGGGTGTAATTATCGGAGTCACTATCAAAAATGTGCAAGGGTCATTAGAGGACTTGACAAAATTGCATATCTTTATTACAGAGGCCGATTTATCGCAATTTTTAGTTATGCAGTGTCGAGCGTCACTTTTATTTTATGATTACACATAAGCCAAATAAATATATGAACAATTTTTAACAAATAATTAAGTTAATGACCTCATAATAATATAGCATTACTACAAACGTAGCTTTCCCACTGTTATTAAAGGAAAAATAATCAACCACATTAAAACAAAACAATAATGAAGTAGGTATCGTAAGAGTTGACGAATGACAAGTAATTCAATATAAGAGAGCTTCCACGCATCATGCTTACATAATTTATTGCCCCAATATGGTTGGATTCGACCCACACTCAACCAACTCAGTGGCATTTGACTTATAAGCAAATTCACTATTTTTGTTGCTTATACTTCTGAGTCTGACGTACCAAACTTACCATATCCAGAGCTAGTTACGTAATAAAAATACCACAGTTTTTACAACATCCTGATAACGAAATGGTTGACATAAATTCTTTTTAAACTAAGGGAGTTGCTGATGCGTTTGGGATTTGTCTTGGCTTTGGAACGATAGCTGAAGATTATATACTATTTTCTTGTAGCTGTAAGTTATTCACTTAGAGATTATTGACTAAGTGGACATAACTAATTATGAGTGTAAAATTAACAGAAATGTGCAGAGATAGAGATCCAGTTTAGCTAGCAAAAATGGAAGGTCTTATCTACTCCAAAAGTGTAAATCTATCTGAACATAAACCTAACCTAATCCATATTTGATTGCAAAAATGTGATGAGACGTGCCTTCTCAGCTTCAAAACTAGTAACTTACTTGACTTAATGTCCTATGTTCCTTAGTTGGGGCAGAGGGCGTCCATAGAAGTCCTCCATCGCGACCGGTCTTGAGCTTCCCGCTTCACAAGTAGTAGGGTAGTATGACTTAATTTAACCGAAAACTGCATTACCAATCGCTTACCATCTTTCTTCAGATGTCCAGATGGCGTGCAACATTTCAAAGTACTTCGGGACGCGTCCAGCAAATTCTTCCTGTGGGTGGTGAAATTCAATTCACTCAACGAACTTGTGGACTACCACCGTAACGCGTCAGTCAGCCGCCTGCAAGATGTTAAGCTCAGAGACGTTGTTCCTGAAGAGGTGAGTTCATTCATGTTTATCTATAATATAAAAATAAGTCAGGTTTTCCTTCCTGACGCTGTAACTTCAGAACGAACAATCCAATTTCCACGGTTTTGCTTTCGTTGGAAAGGTCTCAGGCTCCGTGAGGTTTATAGCAAAGAAGAAAATCACGAAAAAAGCAGGAAAACAGGGAAGTTGCTAGTTCTCTTATAGATATTTAACGGATAAAAGTACTACTGGGCTGTTTTCGGCTTTTCGAAAATTTCTCAGTCCGGAATTGTGCCTAGTATGCGGCAATAGGCTCACTCCCTATTACATGGGATTTCTAACACAAATGATGAAAAGTGGGTGTAGATTGTACAGTGGCATTAAGTGCCGGAATGTCCAGGTGCACCTCTGCCTACCCCTTCAACGTGTCCAAAGTGATCCATATTTTAAATAGATAGACTGGGTTATTGTTTCTATCTTGACATTAACTCATGTCCAAATACAACTAATGTCTAAAATCGATCGTAAAGGTGCAATATCGGTTGTTGTTAAGTTTTCAATCATACAATTTCACGAACAAACTAGAATTGAATGGATATATGGTAGCATTTTACTAGTTCACATATTTCCTTCATAGGTAACTTGTTTCGAGTGTAATCTATAACTAGCGGTTTTCCCCGTAGGCATAATTCATACCGTACTGTGTGATTCCACACTCGTAGGCACAGGTAGATATTACAAATTAATTTCCTCCGTCTAAACATCACTACATTTTTAAACCAATTCCCTAAAATAAAAAAGAATATACTGGTAAAACTTCAATGTTTTATTTCTATGTTTAAATATAGTTAAAGTAAGTAACTTCTGGTATTTACGAATGCGGTAAAAAGAGTAATTTTATGTAACCTAACACAGCTGGTTTAAATCTCAGCGTTCTTGTATATTTTAGACTGGAATCTCGCCGTTCAATCCCTAGACTATTACACAACACAAGTTACTTGTGTAATATCTTGGGAAAAGATATTATCGGATATTAGCACCCATTCTTTATATACTACTTGTGGCAATAACGCGACAAAGAGCTAACGTTTTATGCACGTCGATATTCATTATTTCAAATTAATTTCGAAATTCCTCAGCTAATATTAATGTTTGCATTTCAATAAACATGTGAACGGTTAATTTAAAATGAAGAGAAAAGTAGCGGTTTTGTATATTTTAAGTTCGTGAAGCGTATATTAATGATACATTAGCTACAGATGATATATCACGCGAAGACCTTTACTAAAATGTAAAACTAAAAATACATTCAGAAAGCTGTGATCATGATGACTTCTTACAAGTAAAAATATAGAGATGTCAGAAACGTATGTTTTAATGTACTACAAATTATTTATTGTATGTGAATATAGATCACTATAAGGGCACCAGACTAATGAATCATCGTAAATGTTTTCCTTGAAAAATATTTATTCGACACAAGAACGTACGCATTTGTTAGCAAAACAATAAAATAATCATCAGGCTTTAACGCAATAACAGTCTCGAATACATTGCCCTTTACTCAGTTTCGGAGCGTTTTGGTATAGAAATAATACGATTTTCATCTAATTATACGGAGCTATAGGTTAGGCAAATACTTCCCACGTGACTGGGAGAAAGGATAGCAAATAGCGAGTAATGTAAGGGAAATTCCCTTTGTTGTTTCGACTCCATTACGAGTTATATTCGTGTTCAATACATTTGTGTGAGCAGCGTTCTGCCTATGTAAATTATTCCGGTGTGACCCTGATAAATAACGAAAATAACCCGGTCACTGCGTGTTCCTATAATCTCGGTTACTGGTAGTAGCCTCTGGCTCCCAATTGATAGGAGTCGTATGAATTGTTTAACGCTTCATTTTATGGCCGGGAATGTTTATCTGGCCGTGTCCTAAATCAATTACCGTTTTTACTAACGTCACACTCGACAGGCTAAGTATGGAGTGTTTCGTAAATATGCAAAAATGTATGTTTTTTCGCAGCGAACAACAAAATAATCTATTATATAAAAATAAGTCAGGTTTTCCTTCCTGACGCTATAACTCCAGAACGTACGAACCGATTTCCACGGTTTTGCATTCGTTGGAAAGGTCTCGGGCTCTGTGAGGTTTATAGTAAAGAAAATTTAGGAAAAAAATCAAGAGAAAAGCTGGAAAACAGGGAAAATCTTTGGTGGCGAAACAGAGTTCGCCGTGTTTGCTAGTTTGATATGAAACTTGTTAACTTGTCACTTGCACACGCTTGAAGGTTATTGGCATACTACGTTACGTGAAGTTTTAGAAATATTCCAAGAAAAATTGGAAAATGGCTTAGCAAAGCAGTTCTCTGTCAGACAGAATGGCGTCTGTGGGTTCGTATAGTAATAATGCTGTCTATTTTTTACAGTTGGGTTTTAAATAGGCTTACACATCAAAAGGGAAGGGCTTAACGTCATATTTATGTTGTAAGTTTAAAATCCAATCAGTTTTACCACATACTAAGATTAAGGAATGTATAAAACGTATATTCCTGTTTCCGCTTATTCGGGTGTTTGTGTAGTCTCGCGTCTACGTGTAAAATATTCTTGTACGCAAAAACAGGCGCATTATACACGCTCGTGTTTTTCTAACGTCATCGATACATGCTGCCGATATTTATGCAATGCAGATTTAGTTTTTTCGCGAAAAATGTACGAACATACGTCAGCGCGCTCCGGCAATCGATCTAGTATTTAATATGAAGTAAACTTGCGAGTTTAAATGGAGTAATGTAACTTGTAACAGCTTTCGAAGCGTTTATTGTGCTATGAGGCCGATTATCTTGAATTTGCCTCTAGAACTGTCTGACGTATGAATGACGTATGTATCGTTTTAATAGCCACAACGACTGAATTTACTACTAGGGTAAAACCGGGATAGATGCCCTACTTTTCGAAAGTGTTTCATTATTTGAATACCAAACATATTTGCATAGATTGTCCCTGTAATATAGTTAGTTTAATCATTTATAGAGCTTTAGAACCTGTATTTATTTATCTAACCATTACTGGTTTTGCAAAAAATAAATTTTAATGAAACACATTTTTTGGGGATAGATGCCTATCTATATGGATAGACGCCTCACTATGAAATCGCTTAAGAGGATAGATGCCTGTGATGCGGGATAGATGCCTTTTTAAATAATCAACAAGAATACGTAATCACAATGTAATATTTATTTATTATCTTCATATAAAATGCTTAACCATAATTATATTTATGCATGTCTTTAACAAAAAATACAAAAAAATCTGTTTAAGCGATAACATATTAAAATTATCATCTCAAACGAAACATTCCCGTTTCAACGTAGAAATAATTATTTAACATTTAAAAAAAAACAATATTCATCTCTTACAAAATAAAGATAATAATTTCGTTTAATCTTATTATTTAATATTTTTTCATTGTTCGTCTTTTTTTGGCTGCTTCAATCTTGTTTATCTTAGATTCTATTTGTTTCTTTTCCGTTCAGCTATATCTCATTTTTCTTTTATTTTTTCTCTAGAATTGAGAATATCTGCCGATTGTTTAGCTCTTCTTGCTAAAGTCAGAGGAATTTTTGGTATTGGTGATGCTTCGGCTAAAAATTTAGAAGGTGTTTCTTTTTCTTTGTTATCTAGAATCCTTATTAGTGAATCATCACCTATATCAACAATATCAATAAGAGTATCTTCTAAAATCTGAGGATCGATCAAAAGGCTTGGTGAGTTTCGGTTGAATGAAGTTGATGTTGATGGCATATTGGGTGGTGTTACGTTCAGGTCTGCAACATACAAATATTCGTTTTCAAATGTAGTTGAACAATCAATTGAAGAAACCGGAAGTGTAGTTGTTTTTTCAACTGCAACTTCCAATATAGAGCAACACTTGCAGTATAGAGGGATAGAAGCCCCTAAAGTCAACTATCCCTTGTAAACTCGGGGCAACTATCCTTTTCACTAGGGATAGATGCCTCTCAATATTTTATAAATAAAATAAATGTAAACATCAGTGATTGACTCTTAAATGTGTTCACAAAGAACCAATGTATTAAAACAATTCAAATAAAATGTAATCATTTAACTGTTTATAAAGATATGGAATAGTGAATACTTACGTTTGAAATTTTGAAGCGTTCGTCGCGTCCGCTGCGAATGTACTGCGACACACAAGCGAGAAACGTCAGTCTAGCACAACAACTCGCGCGTCATTGAGGTGGGGGGTGCATGTGGCGGGTATTTAAACAACGAATTTGCTGTTTTGTTCTCCCGTAGTTGAGTTTTTAGAAACGAGGCATCTATCCTAGCGCGGCATCTATCCCGGTTTTACCCTAACCACATTAAAACCGAATTCTAAATCGGTTCAAACATGTAGACTAGTGAAATAAAACTGTGAAGCAAAACTGTCACTAGAACACTAACCAATGTTCTTCTCAAGTGTCATAAAATGATAAGTGTCTGACACTCCCTCTCGCATCACCGAAGGCGGGAGGAGAGGAATCATTGGATGATTTTCCCCTCTTAAAAAAAAAAACGTATCATAAATGAGACGTTTTGTCACGGAGTACTTTTTCTTTCGACCCTTGAACATGACACTAATGACATGACTAGCGAAATATCTATTACACAGATACATAAAGTGGAAAAATACCGTGACTTGCGGTGTAATCTGTCCCATCCTTACCTGTCTTTGGGCAAAGGACTTTAACGACTATTATCAAGTTAAAGGGAAGAAATTAACTAATTGAGAAAATATGATTGAGTATTTGTCTGTTTGGAAATATATTTTTGCCTGCTTCGTTGATCAAGTGGTCGCAAGTGCGATTGCCAGAAAAGAAAAGTAGGTGTTGTCTGTGTAGCGGCATTACGTGCCGTAATGTGCCACCTCTGCCTACTCCTTTGGGGATAAAAGGCGTGACGTTGCATAAAAAAGGCAATAAATTTGTATTCTATTACAATGAGAGATTGTAATAATTTAGGCAACTGTTAAAGTGGGTGTTGTGTGTACTATTACCTATTTCTAAGTTCTAACTCTTCAGTGGGTAATAACTACTTTTACAACCAATACTACTTATTACACATCGAATATATTTCATTGAATTACACGTTCGCATAAATAATAATGTACGCCACAATGTGTCCTGAAGTTTTCCCACGATGAGTTAACGGGCCATCGCATATCATTGGATGATTACTGAATACATTATTGTGACTCATTGTAGGCATTTATTGTATATGCGTATTTGGTGACTTATCCATACTTTATAGGGAAAGTGAAAATACTGACGTATTTCCGGACATTACTCGTAATATAATAATTAGTGGTCGTATGAATTCTGAGCACATTTTTATAAATAAAATTCCCCTGTATAGTCACGGGGTCAATAAACTTTCATACTTGAAGTTCACTCTATAATATTAGTCTCTATAGATAAAACCTAAAAGGATTCTTTATTTTTTCCATCAATATTCATTAAATTTCGTTCACTATCTGTAAATGGTAACTTCAAGGAAATTATAACTACATAATAGTCACTTACTACGCTAACTACGGCTGTTAAAACCAAACTGCTAATTCATATCAACACTTAGTTAATTGGATCTATATAATAATTTTACTAATTGGTACCAATATGTGTTCGCACCATTAAGCTAATGGCTTCGTTTAGTTCCAAACATTTGAACAAATATTTGCAATAATACTTAACTATTTGAATGCAATTTCTATTGTAACCATGTTATTGGTCCGTTGAATAACACTTATTTGGGTTCGCTTCCTAAAGAAATTTCATTTCTACAATTACTCCTACTACTCTACATATTCTTTTAAGCCAAATCCACCATCTATCTATATCTATATCTATACATATAATAAAATCGTAGAAAAGTGCTGTCTGTACATTGAAAATAAAAATAAAAAAAATAGCAGGGGTTATTGTTATGTCGATGTCGAACCCAAAAATGTAATTAACTTTTTTTTGTCTGTTTGTCTGTTTGTCTGTTTGTCTGTTTGTCTGTTTGTCTGTTCGTCTGTGCGCGCTAATCTCAGAAACGGCTGATCCGAGTTGGATGCGGTTTTCACGAATATATTGTGGGATGCTTAAATTTACATTTAGTGTTTGTTTCATTTCAATCGGTTCATAAATAAAAAAGTTATGTCAAATTAAAGAATCACGTCGAACATTCTATGCTTATACCATTAATCTCCGCAACTATTTGACGGATTTGGTTGAAATTTGGTACAGATATAGTTTAGAACCTTAGAAAGGACATAGATATATTTTTATTTCAAAAATCAAAAAATAAATTAATTAAAAATAAAATAAAATAAAAATAAAATCTATACATATAATAAAATCGTAGAAAAGTGCTGTCTGTACATTGAAAATAAAAATAAAAAAAATAGCAGGGGTTATTGTTATGTCGATGTCGAACCCAAAAATGTAATTAACTTTTTTTTTGTCTGTTTGTCTGTTTGTCTGTTTGTCTGTTTGTCTGTTTGTCTGTTCGTCTGTGCGCGCTAATCTCAGAAACGGCTGATCCGAGTTGGATGCGGTTTTCACGAATATATTGTGGGATGCTTAAATTTACATTTAGTGTTTGTTTCATTTCAATCGGTTCATAAATAAAAAAGTTATGTCAAATTAAAGAATCACGTCGAACATTCTATGCTTATACCATTAATCTCCGCAACTATTTGACGGATTTGGTTGAAATTTGGTACAGATATAGTTTAGAACCTTAGAAAGGACATAGATATATTTTTATTTCAAAAATCAAAAAATAAAATAAAAATAAAATAAAAATAAAAATAAAATAAAAATAAAATAAAAATAAAATAAAAATAAAATAAAAATAAAATAAAAATAAAAATAAAAAAAAAATAAAAAAAAAATAAAATAAAATAAAAATAAAAATAAAAATAAAAATAAAAATAAAAATAAAATAAAAATAAAAATAAAATAAAAATAAAATAAAAATAAAATAAAAATAAAATAAAAATAAAATAAAATAAAAATAAAATAAAAATAAAATAAAAATAAAATAAAAATAAAATAAAAATAAAATAAAAATAAAATAAAAATAAAATAAAAATAAAATAAAAATAAAAATAAAATAAAAATAAAATAAAAATAAAATAAAAATAAAATAAAAATAAAATAAAAATAAAATAAAAATAAAATAAAAATAAAAATAAAATAAAAATAAAATAAAATAAAAATAAAATAAAAATAAAATAAAAATAAAATAAAAATAAAATAAAAATAAAATAAAAATAAAATAAAAATAAAATAAAAATAAAATAAAAATAAAATAAAAATAAAATAAAAATAAAATAAAAATAAAATAAAAATAAAATAAAAATAAAATAAAAATAAAATAAAAATAAAATAAAAATAAAATAAAAATAAAAAAAATAAAATAAAAAATAAATTTATTCCGGACATACAGCGCCATCTATTGTTCAATTTCGTACTTATAGTGCGGAATTGAACAATGTCGGGCTGTTCCTATACTCCGTAGATAGATGGCGTTGATCGCGCAATGGTGTAATTACAATTGTTCAGTTCATGTTATTGTTTTAATTTATTGGAAATTTGTTTTTACAAAATAGTAAAAAGCAATGAAAAATATAACATAATACAACTTTTAGTACAAAGAAAACGCTCTAACGGAGTATAGATAATTCTATGTCGATCGTTACACGACTTCGGTTCATGTTATTGTTTTAATTCATCGAAAAAAGTTAACAAATAGTAAAAAGGTATGAAAAAAATTATATCAATATAATTAAACTTTTAGTACAAAGAAAATGCCCGAACGGAGTATAAATAAATAATCCAAGTTGTCTTTATCCTCGATAGATGGCGTTGGGATCGAAATAGATTGCGCTATGGTTTTGTTACAATTATTTGGTTGGGTATCGGCCGAGCGCTTCGGTACTATTGTAGAAAATGTGTATTATCAGTCGTATGATTATTTGTCTGTAGTGGTCCTGCTGTTTCGTATATTCTAAATTGGTTTCGTTGAATTTGTCAATTAATAAGTTTATTTGTTGGGTTTTCCTGGTTTTCTGGTTTAACTTTTTAACGTAGGTTTAGTTTGATATCGATTATTAGTAGTTACTGTAGTTAGTTTTTTTAATAAAATTGTAAGTCTAATTTATAAATTAATTAGATTAGATTTAAGTCGTTTCTTTTAAATTATTTAATTTAAGCTTGGTTATTATAGCATAAAGGATAGGTTCTAATATAATTTCTTTTTTAATTGTTATAAATTCGTAATTCGTAGCTTTCTTTAGTTTTAAGTTAGTTTAAGTCCGTTTTTAAACTATTTTTTCAATGCCCTAAGTGAGTATACATCTATTAAAATCAAACGCAGAGCTCATTATGTTGATTTTTGAAGAGTTCCCTGGAATATCTTCCACATCTCATTTTTGAAGAGATCCCGCGAGATCGGGAACTCATCATCATCATCATCATCAGCCTATAGCTATGGGAACTATGTGGTTAAAACCAAAAATTTGCCGGAAGTCACTATTCCACGCGAACGAAGTCGCGGGCAAAAGCTAGTTCTATAATAAAGTTAGATGTTTAAAGCAGAGAGACCTTTTAAGTTTTTGTACGAGGGATGAATAGATACAAACTTTTTGAATCTTGTATCACTTTTTACTAAGGACTTTTCAAGGAGACTTATTACAAACTTGGCTTACATAGAACAACTGAAGCTAGACATACAATTGTATCAGAGATCTTCCCAAATGTAAGTAAAGATCAACTAATATTGCTACAGGATTTTTGATACGTACATAACTTCATGCCTGTCTCCCATAGGGGTAGGCAGAGAAAATAGAACGCCAATTGCTCCGATTCTTACATACCTCTTTCGCTTCATCAACAGTCATCAGTCTTTTCATGCATGCTCGTCGGTTAAATTTGGCCCTAATATATCGCCGACATATGTCGCTATGTGGATTTTTGTTAAAATATTTTTACTTTTATTTCATTTTAAAAGAAATGAAGCTTTAGTCTTATGATACGTCCACATCGTCACTCTTGTTTAGAAGACGGCTCGACTCAGTGAGCGGTAATAAAAGTATTGATTATTAACTTTACGACTTTTCCCGTTCCATTCGATACTCGTGCCTAGCTATCACGTGGATGATAACTTAGGGTGTGAGAGGCGTACGACATTCCGTAGGTTTATATAGATATAGATACTTCAATATTGAACTTATCAAGCTGAAAGGCAATGTAATATTGAGGTGACTTTGAGGCAGTTTTTTTTTCACTCGTAGTAAAAAGCTGTTATTGTATCATGACATTTATGTCTCTTTAAATTATGAATATGTTTAGCAACAAGTGGTTCCACTAAAATTGTACTGCTTTTTTAAAATAATAATAAAATCCTTAAATATAAACCCACCAAATGTTACACAGTCTGACGCCGAAGGACGGAGACAACTGTTAAGACAGTTTGTGTCGCTAAGTTATTCGATTCCCAAAACAAGAATTGATGGACACAAAATTATTTGAGGGATTTCAAATTGTGTTTCACTATTTGCGTATGATGATGTGAAATTACGCACATTTCTACGATAAGGGATAAAACCTTAGTATGGGGAAACGTAATTTTAAGAGCGAATTTGAAAATAGTGTTTATAATCTGATCTCAATAATTCTTCTAGATTATTTCTATTTTACACTATAGCCGACGTTTTTTTTAATATTACTTGAACTAATTTATTTCAAGCCAATAATTTGAAAAACGCTTCGCAGTTGACATTTGTGCATACGCGGTTAGGCAAACACAGGTGCACTTCTTATTCTTTATTTTCATAGACTGACGCTAATATCAATATGAGGTCTGATGAACTTTACAATAACTCTTGTGAATTTATTTCTCAAACTAGGATTTTCTAGTTGTTAAATTATGTTAAATGCCTTAATAAGAGTACTATGCCGTATAAAAAGCGTACATGTTATATTTACATTGAAATTCAATTTGCAAATGCAATTCTGCTTACACTGAAAAAAAATCGTGATGTAAATTTTGTGACACGAAACGTCCAAAATCAGGTCAAATCAACTCTTGTTGAATTTCATAGAACAAAAGCTACACTTTGTCTAAAAGCACATCATATAAAAAGAACTGCGAAATGGCCAGTTGATTGATTGTTATGTACACAGTTAAATGATCGTGATATGTGTTCTATTTCAGATGCTGGTGCAAGCGCTGTACGACTTCACTCCGCAGGAGGCCGGCGAGCTGGAGTTCAGGCGTGGTGACGTCATCACGGTCACTGACCGCTCCGATCAGCATTGGTGGCAGGTATGTGATAGCACCTTCTCTTTTTTTATCAATACTCGTATGATTGTCTAATCATACGGGGCGATAAAATATAGTCCATACATAAAATGGCTTAGGTTGAAGTGCAAATATTAACAGTAAGAAGAATCAGGTTCGAACCTGAAATATCTTGCACTACGAGTACTCCAGAGGCTTAGAAAAACAAACTAAACTGATCATCTTTAATTCTATAAGAGAATTTGTTGTCTATCAGACATTCTTATCAGATTTCTATGATACGACATGTTTATTACTTTTCTCCAAAGTCTTGTCTCTTTGATACTCATTCTTGGTAGCATTGGAGGCCAGTTATGACGGTGTTATCAGTCACCGTGAGTCACTGCCTTTTTCGAAACTTATCTAGTCGATGTTGATGACACATCGTTTCTTCTAATAAGAATTGTTTGTTTTACAGTCAGTAATATTTTCAATAGGAATAGCATAACTTTATGCTTTTTATTCTCCAAAGGAATAAGTTAGAAATTGCTATAAAATTAGTCAATACTCACCTTTCGCCAGTTATGTTAAAGTCTCTTATATTAGAGGAGGAGTCTACACTTATGTATTTTCTTCCATTTGGAATGGGTCCAATGAGTTGAATTAGTATAATGAATTAATGACACAGTTGCTGTACGTATGTAGGAAGTGTAGATAAGACGAGTATGTAAGTAAATGTGTTGGGGCGTGTTGCAGGGCGAGATAGCGCACCGGCGCGGGCTGTTCCCGGCCTCGTACGTGACGGCGTACCACCAGTCATAGTGCGCGCGCGCCGCTCGCCCTTGCCTCTCTACGCCGCTCGCTCGCGCGCACCGCCCGACAATGATCACACTCGCCTACCTACTATCATATCAATAACTCGAACACACAACGAACATTCACCAAGTAAAGCTACTACATGAAAACGTTATAGTTTTCTCGGTTTTACTAGACATTACGTATCCTCGTATCTTATGCGATTTTAAATTATCACTAGCTAGAGTTATTGAGTAAGGCACCAAGTGTCATCAATGTCTCGCTCGGATGATGTTTGATTTTTATATAATGTTTTGACGAGTATATGGTGCTTCGTGTTCACAGCCGATTACGATGATTTTAATATTATAATAATTTATAACAATAATCGACGGTCGTAATCGTTAATGTCCATTTTACTCGCGAGTTGAAACTGCCTTGATTTTTGCAATACTGTAAGATGTAATTTGGTAGTACAAAAGTTTTTGTGTCGTGTTTCATTGTATTCATTGTTCTGTGACGAATTTATTATTGTCCTCTCATTTTATATTGTGACGATCGCTGGATGAGAGTGAATATTTTATCCTCGAAAACGTGCCAGAATGTTATTTGTAGTTTTTTTGAAATATATGTTTAGTAATAAAAGGTGAAAGGGATCAAATCAGTGCATACTGACTGCTCCCCACAAGTATATAGATTTTCTTATTTGATGTGATTTTTAAAGTATGACCATTATTTATCCCTGTATTAGTCTTTAATGCTCATTATTAAAATATTTACCATTTATACGTTAGTTAAGTGATAATTTTAAGTTCGATTTACATGTATTTTGATCTTGGTTTTTTATATTGGTATACAGCAGTGTATAATCTGGTACAGTAATGATGTAGAATGGAAATCTGTAGCGTCCTCCAAAAGCTTAGCTCTCGTTAGGTTAGTCAGCTGGACAGCGGTTTGTTTACGCACAAGTTACAAAGCCACGGACATAAATGACTCTGGAATTATTTTATATATCGACGATGTTTTGTATGGACGGATGTATATTGAACGAGATATTTTATATAACGGTATATGTATGTAACACCACGCTTTTTGATAGCTTTTGACGTATTAGTTTGATTCGTTACCTGTACGTATTTACCATTTACCGGCCGTAATGAAGGCAGATGTCTAAACTGTTTAACGTAATCCAATGTTGGTAGCAAGGCGGTGGTTGACAGCGACTACGGCACTATTCGGAGTAACGTACCATCGCGCGTCGTGGCACTCGCAGTGTCATTGTACTTAGTTAGCGTTTAACATTTAGTCAAGACTTGAAATTAATAAAACTTTGAGTGATCGTTGATCCAATGTAGATATTTATTTTTGTTATTGTATTGTACCCGAAATTACTATATTTATGTAAACATGAACTCGTTAGGCAGATGAATCAGTAGCGTAAGCGGACATGTAATGTAAGAACATTTCACCGTGCATGTGTAACTGTATCGTTTAAACAATTTCCCTTTCATCGAAGCATTTAAACTGTGTGTAATTATAGTGTAAGTGTGTACGGCTCCGTATGTAACGTGCTCGCTCTGAGTGGTCAACTGTTGAACGATTGTGTGCCGGACTCGGCCCGATAATAATGCCCCTAAATTGTGCTTGTAGCTATAGTGACAAGTAAGTGCATAAAGGCAAGTTTCAATAAATCGGAAGTGCTATAATCTATAATAATCAAATATTTAAATAATTTAAGTTATGATTCTCCAATATTGTGGAAGATGTATAATATTTTTTACTAATAAATTTAATATTATATTTTCTAGTTTTATTTTGGTGCCTTTAGTGATAGAGTTGGGTCAACAGTTTATAATAATTTATTTTATAAATAATAACATCACAATTTGTAACAATTACCATTTAACATTACTATAAAGCTACATCTAGAACACTAACAGTAAGTTGCGGGCACACTGCAGCACATACAGGATTCAAGAGAGATCATCATTTCTGTACAATTATCAACACCCTGTATTCTTACCATACTATTCATAAATAACAATAAACTCCTATAATAGCATGCTTTGGAGTATAAAGGATTTATATCTAAAAGGTTTAGCAGAATAAGCTATATAAAATAGGTAGAAGCATTATTTATGAATAATATTGTTAGGTTATAAAAGTAAGGTGATTTAAAATGTATGTACTGCAGTATCTCCGCATTATTGCAGTAATGATTACATTGTGGCTTTACATCAATCACAGTACTCATTTGTTTGAAGTATGATTCGCTTAATATTATACATGCATATTAAAGTGGGATGCGTTAATAGATTCCTACCAAAAAAAATGTTTGATTCAACAAAATATTATAACATTTCAAAAATGATCACATAATATTAATTCACAATCGGGACTGCTATATTTTTGCACACTAGATGGCACTAGTGTGACCCTTTTGTTATTCGTCCAATAGAGAATTTGCTACTGTTACACTATTGGACGTTCAATATTTGACAGCTGTAATGATTGGACAAAAAACTCGTGATCATGCTACATTTGCGCATTCTGGTGAGCAAAATTATGGTAGCCCTTATTGATTTGATATTTAGAAAAAATAATATGGAATTTAACGTGTTGGGAAGACCCCAATCAGAGACCACACTGCCAAAAAGCGAGTTGGACGAGTGCATATAGTTTCACTACTTTTCATTGCATCAGTGTCACTGGTGTAGTTCATACCAAGTGAAATTTCGCTGCCAGTGTGGTCTACATTAAACGCACACTGTCGTCTGTATTAACTTATTATTCATTTTACTTAAGATAAGACCAGTTTCACAAGTTCTTAAAAATATAACTGATAGTTAATATAGTTTTGCATTGATTTACTTATTGCATTCTCAGGATATTACCTATATAACTAGAAAACTGTGATACCGGCCGCAAGAATTGGCTAAAATCAACATAAAAATAAAATGTGATTTATGTTCGATCTTTTTTGTACCTTAAGTGAGAAATATTTAGGATTATTCTTGTTTATCCTGCGACATTTATACTTATATAGTTATAGCACCTTTGGCAGCAATAAATACATTATCTTGTGGGATTATAATACGCAATAGTGTATTACAATTTACAATGTACCTATTTGTGCAAGCTTCGATGATCTATGGCCTTGAAAATCATGATATTGTGCAAAAAGCATTTCCTAAAAATAAAAAATGTAACAAAAATAAATTCTTGCTAGTAACAACATAGGCTATATCTATCTACATCTTTCAAACTTAAAAAATATTTGTTTCTCTTTTTAGAAGCCAGATTCTACAGCAATTTTATCTCACTAATGACCCTTACAGACAAAACAAAATATACCTACCTACACAAGTTTAATGCACTTAATCAAGGTAAGATGAGTGTATCGGAGTGGTCTCGAAATATTTCAATTATTATTTCAATTAGGCATTATAAACAAGAGCTTTTCTCCATTATTTTTTTATGAGTAAATCGTGATTTTTAGTTAATTTCAAAACCATATTATAAACTTCGAGTAAGAAACATTCTTATGTTTCTAATTTGTCTTTAACTGTTTTTTGTATGCTTTGTTTTATCTTAATATTCCAACTTGTACATGTAAAGTTGTATTAAACCGTCTTTAAATTATTTGGTACAATATTTATTGTTCTAAAACACAGGTAACTAGGTTGCTAGCTAAGAACTAGCACCACGACCATACCCAAGACTTAATAAGCTAATAATTCAGGAACTGAGGTATGAACGTAGCCAGAATTGGAAGTAGTAGTAGACATTAAGTACATATTAAGTACTTTGTCAGATGATTTTGTCTTACAATCAGCAACAGAAATGAAATGGTAAACAGTAAGTTAACATGCAATTACAGATGTAAAATAAGTGTGTTGCTAACAACGTAGGAATTATTTACATCTTTACAGTATTTTTTTTTCTTTTTAATAGACTTAAAAATAATAGTGGTTTTCAGTTTGGCCTGTATGTGTCTATGTTTGTGCGCGATTATCTCGCGTTTAGATGAACCGCTTTTGATGAGGTTTTAGCATAGTATTTTACAAACATGGGAGAAGGTTTTAGGTATACTACTTGCTTTAAACTTATGAAAGCAGTTCCATTAAAAAAAGGTTTTTTACCTGTTGTCTTTTTTAGTTTTTGCAGGATGCAGAGCAACAGCTACATAGCCCTATTACTGTGTAGTAAAATAATTAAAATTTTTAATTCCAAACCTGGCTACGTCTTCAAATCATAATAGAACTAAAACGTATGTCCTCCTATAGCTAGCATGATGTTCTCGAAGGCTATCCAGTTGATGAGCGCCCAGGGTCCCAGCCTCATCCAGAGTGGCAGGAAACCTTTGTACATGGACAATATGCCTTCATTCTTCACGGACTGCTGCAGACAATCTATCATACCTCGGTACGACAAGCCCCTGGAAATTGAGAAATCTATCGTGAGTATATGTCATGCCTTTTTAATTGAAGGGATAAGTTAAAATGTTACAACTAGGGTATCGTCATCATATCAACCACAAGATAGACATAGGCCTCTAATGGCCTTAATAACTTCTCCAGATAAAACTGTAGGGAGTGATCCGTATTCAGCGGAAACCTGTGACATTAAATAGATCGTCTTTCTGTCTTACTGATGTCCTACGATGCAGTTGCAGATACGTGGCCTCCATTTCAGAATTTTTCTGCCCCTATGTCAAAGCAATTTTCCACCTACACTATGCCAGTTATACGATTTCCGAGTAGATGTCAGTAATGATCGGTGCGTTATTGCCTTATTTTTGGCATAATTCCAGATTTTGTACTACCTACTACTGAAATCTTAGAACATCGTTACACTCAACTTGCCAGTCTCGGTAATCGAAACTACGGTAGCCGCGCGACTCACGACTATTCGACCAATGAAACCAACGCAACTAATATGTGGAATACTAACAATGCAATGGTTATCTTAATAGTGTGAACTTACTCTGTAGCTAACTAGTAATCAAGTCTCTTGAACAATCCTAATTAAACTGATTAAGTAGCATTAAGTGCAATCATAGCACTAACGCTATCTTTGTCGCTAATATAAAAACTAATGATAGTCTCATTATTAACCTGATTACTTAAATTCATGGGAAAACTCCCACCGAAATCACTAAAAAAATAAAAAAAATGTAGTGCATCGTTAGCCTAAAATAAACGCAACCGAAAATACGAATGCAACACAGACGTATGCGTGTCCAAAAATAGAACAGTCGAGTTTGATTGGCGCGTTCGGTTCAATAGTCTAAAATCATTCGAGCGTGCACCGCGTCCTGCGACTCGCGAGTGCGACTTTGACCCCGTTCCTGTGACCTCGACCGCGTACCTACGCTCACAACCTATTCACATCACCGTGATATAAATAGCTAGCCAAAACAACCATTCGGAATTTCAGTATAGTAGCAAAATTATCGGTGTTACGAGGAAATAAACAGCAATGTTTGTATGTCAGCTGTTTTGGTGATATTCGTACACACAATGTTAGAAGTTTAATGGAATATTTTAAGGACATTGCGTAATATTTCCGTGGTTCTATCACACGACTGTTATTTAATATTTACCTCTACAGATAACAAGAACAATCCATTTTCGGGAAATGTTTGGTTTTTATATCGCAACCTTATTTTTATCTATGAGGCAATGACATTCAGCATATGATAATAAACGCCTACAAATATGGCTTAACATGTGGGCGTAGTTAATGTTTTGCAAATAAGAATACGGAGACTTTTTGCCAACAACTCAAGGGGAAACAGTCGCACAAAAAGTTGTAAGCAGTAGAAACAAATGTTACTACTGTGTAAAATAATTATGTCTACAACGACTAAAGTGACTGTTTAGCACATTATTCAGTAAACACGGAGCTAAATATAAAAACAATGTACACTTTTGATGATCCATAATTCATAAAGAATGTTAATAAATATGAATAATGCAATTCCATATATTCATAAAACGGACTTTCAACGATGATATCTTATGACTCAATTGTGTAGACAACGTTGACGCATAACTGAACTTTAGACTCTGTAATAATATAATTTATCAAGCGGCAAAGTATTTTAAGGTTACATTAATACAATGTTCTTAAACATACTTAACTAAGATTAGGTTTAGTGACACAGAGTTGCTCATAACTATATTATTAGTATGTGCATCAAACTGTTCATTTAAAACCCAAATTAAGAATGTTCAAATCCTTACTAATAATAGAATAATCTTTTGAGACAAATAATTCCTCTAGCAACATCATTTAATGTTGTTTTAAAGAGTGGAACAGCAGAGTAGCTACCCCGTTATGAAGTATTGATTGCTTTTTACGAAGCCCTGCGTCCCTCACCCCATGTTTTGGCGAGGCAGTCGGGATCAAAGCCAAACTGTGAGTGACGGTCCCTAAATTGGTTTTAATGAAACCTAACGATTGTCTAGCCAGTCACTGACTAATTGTTTCGATTCGTATACATAGATAGATGTTTTGTTTTTATGCACATGTCCGTAATCTGTCGAATAATACTAATGTAGGTACCTTCTTTTTAGTATTTTCGGTAACAAAACTGTTTTATAACTGTTTAAAAAATAATGTTTGTGTTGTACATAATGATAAAACAATGCTATTGTTCTTGAAGCTTAACTTTTCGTTATTTTTGTGGTGGTGTGTGGTCCATGTGAGAACTGTTCAAGTTTTCACGACTTTTAAGCATATTAAACTTACTTTACGTTTTAAGTTACGAGTAGAGGTGAATATACTTTCATATTATTCATGATAGCTTTATCTGATTTAAGGGTCTAAACATCAACTTGTCTTAGGAACTAGAAACAAGAGAATTAGTTACCTTCCATCAGGTCCAACGGGTTGGTTCATAAGTCTGGTCTTAAGTACATCGGCAGGCGTGCCAAGTACAGCAGCCACGAAGCCAGCAGTGAATGCAGCTGCACCGTGAACGAGTGCATTGTCCGCCATACCGAATTCACGCATCAGGAACTGTTTGGTGTAATCGTACGCTGCTAAGTCACCCATGTTGACGAGGGCAGCGCGTTGCACGTTGGGAACAGCTCCTAAAGTACCATTTATTAGGTCATTAGTCCAAATAATAAGGATTTTTATTTTGCCCTCCCACCCAAAAAATATTACAGACATTGAAATATTTGTTTTATTTATTTTTTTACGTTTGATGGGTCGATGTTCGGCCGCTATCTCAGAATATTATTTTATATTACTATTGAGTATATTCTTGCAAACGTTGCTATTATTTAGCACAATTTTATTATTGCTTTCGATATTCGTGCAAAAACAAATATGAAGTCCATCAAAATACCTAATAGATACCTAAACAAATCTATTACTTTTTTTATTGAACGGGCACCGTTCCAATTTCAGATTATGACGAGGGATTTTGTAGGAAAAACGAGAAATCGATGCGTTAGCTGGAATCTAAGTTGTACGACTGTTTTCAGTACCCTTAGTATGAGTTTGCTTTACGTCAAACGAAAACGAAACGAGGACGCATTTGATTGCTTTGATTGGTCGCAAATTAACCAACCAATCAGAGCGCCAAATATCCTGTCGTTTCGATTTCATTAAACGTAAAACAAACTCGTACTAAACCCTCAAACCTATTGAAATAGTTGTATCGTTACTTTATTCGGTTGAAAATGTTGAATTGATTATTGTGCTAGTAGCTATGGTGGCCTTATCATTAATTGTGTTTACAACCAAACTATTATGTTCGAAGCCATTATCTCGCTACTAAATAGTTTATGTTTCTAATAACTTTTATGATAATATCCTTTACTTATAAACGATAATGTATGCTGCTTTCATGTTCTTGTTTAATGGAATTAAGTATTAAGAACCGAGATTTTGGTCAATATCTAAGATGCCAATCACCCACAAAATTGGTAATGCACTTGCAACTTCTTTGGTGTTGCGAACATCCAAGGGTTGCACTAATTGCTAACCATCAGATGATACCTATGTTCTGAGTCTGCTTCTTTACTTTCCATACCCGTAAAAAAATGGAAATTTTTGTACATTAATGGAGAAACGCTCTACTAGTTTCGAGTCACAGAGGGACTCTTTATCATGAGCAGCATGCGCAGACGCGGCGATGTCACGCAGCCTACTTGTTTCTTTTTTTATTAATTTAGTAAGTATTTGAGACATCGTTATAATAAAAAATACAGAAATTTTCATCATTTTGTTGCCTAAAACTTAAAACACATACATAAACAAACAATGTAACATACCTCTCCAAAAACCCCTAAGTCCAGCTTCTTTATACAGCATCTTGTAACAATCCCTGCAATTGGAGAACCGTTTGGGCTTGCCCTGCAAGACCCGGCGGCCTTCAGCTTGCATCTGCACTTTCACGAGGTCTGTGGGAGACGCAATCAGCTGCGCCAACGCTCCCGCCGCTAACCCACCTGCCGAACTTCGTGATAATTACGTTTTGTTGTTGCATGTGTCTGTTTATATCTTGGATGAGTTTGTGTTATTTTTAAATTAAAATTTATTGTGAGAATTTAGAGTATTCATATCTCTAGTATGATTTAGTGACAGTCTATGTACAGTTGTTTAATATGTGGCTTAAACAGTACCTGAGATTTAGAAAAGCTACGCTTAATGCGTTTTATACGTGTAGGTATGTCCTAAAATTCAGTGTTGCGTTTTTTAACCCGTAATGAACGATTTTTAAGCTTGGTTTGTTTAAGATATTGATACTAATAAATTTTGATATATATTTTAATGTACCTACACTAATCATGTAATATAATCTAACCACTAAAAACTATTATAACATATACAGGGTGGAAACGGAACCGTCCCGAAAAACATCAATTTTAATTGTTTTTGCAACATCAGCCTTCAGCCGTTGATTTCAACTATTATTACTTAAAATAAACATTTAATTCCTCAATTTTTGGATAATAAGACTCGTGTTTACCATCACCTAGGTATTTGCGGCGTTTTGGAGCGTTCCGTTAACAACCTGTCCTGTAGGTATCTAAATAAATAATACTTGAAGAAATGACCAAAATATCACCACCAATTACATATTAAAAATCTCTCCAGAGAAACTGTATAGCCGGTTGCATTATAGAATTTCTCAGTTATCAGATATCCTATCTGAACAGACAGTCTAATTATTACAAGTCTACTACTGAGCCCCTTTATGTCGATACAAGGCCGTTGTGCAAAGCCACGGATGGCAACGTTAATGAAAGCGGATCGGCTTAGTCGAACGTAATACGATGAGAACTAAGACTTTCCAATGAATATTCTATTTCTTGAATAAGAAGATTATAACGACGGTTTTATTAATATTCAGCCTTTAAGCTTTGTTATTAAAAGTTCAGTTTTAATTGATTAGTTTGTATAGGTAAACGTTATTTCACTTTATATACCTTTCTTTTTGACCTGTGGGACATATTAAAGGGATGATGACGGGGCATGAAAATTAAAAATCTATTTAATCCGTCAGTTAAGTAATGAAGAAATATTAGACACGTTTTTTTATTTCATCGTATAATAAGAAAATTTGATTTTTATGTGTGATACTTAGATAATTTGAAGATCAAGTCTACGAACATTGTTTAATATGCCTTATATTTGCTACCACGTGACAACTAAAACAAAACATACAATTCTCTCACCCACGGAAGCGATTCCAAGTGAAACTTTTCCGTTTTCATCTTTGAAGTGGTTTCTGAACTGTTCGTAGAAGATGAGTCGGCAGCCTGAGTAGATGGCGTGGCGTTGGAACATTGGCATCAGGCCGGTCCAGAGCTTCGTAACGCCTTCCTGCTTCGCTATACCCACCGCTGTTTTGATCATGCCATGGTTCTCCAACTGTTGAGGAGAAAATTATATTAGAAGAGTATATACAATGTGTAATAAAAAGGGGGTATACATATCAATTGCACGGTTTCTAGATAACATAACAAACGATACGGGAAGGGTTTTTTAAACGCATATTTTCATGGTACCAAGTTATGAATTTTTCAAATCGCGCCGCCGCGGGAATCAAAATTGGGTAGACAGGTACTAGGCGATCAGATTGACAGAAGAAATGTTCCGTAGTATTCGCGAGTGATCCCTGTAGTGTTGTGACATGTTTGTATGAATAGAAATCAAGAACCATGCGATATCAAGTATTTTGGTACAATTTTTTTTAAACGTATTTTAAGCTGAAACTTCGTGTAGAGATTCTATTCAACCTGTATTCATCAGCGCTTCTTGATGTATATGGGTATTTTGTTACACGCTGTATAAGTTGTATTATTTATTTAGTAAAAAATATATAGAAATGTATTTAAGTTCTATAAGTGTGGGAGAGTACTTCGGTAAGAATGGGCCAGCTCGGGCCAGCTCAATCGGAGTGATACCACTGTCTCACAGAAAACTTACGTGAAACAACGCTAGAGTTGTGTTTCGTTGCGTGAGTGAAGTTACCGGAGGGCCAATTACCCCCTTTCCAATCTTCCCAATCCCCGATTCCCCAACAACCCTTAAATTCCTATACCCAAAAAGTTGGCAACGCACTTGTAACTCTTCTGGTGTTTCAAGTGTCCTTGGGTGGCGGCGATTGCTTACCATCAGATAATCCGTCTGAGCGTAAACCGGCTTATACCATTAAAAAAATGTAAGTGCTAAAACTTAACAAACATGAACCTATGTATTACCAATTGTCACAAGAATTCAGAAGTTTGATTATTTAGTCTAGGTACCTTTAACTGTTATTAGTGCAATAGAGTAATCAAATATTTATCTATTAGTATTTATTGCCCTACATCAGACATGTAGCTACCTATTAAAAGTTTTATAATAGGTTCAAACTGCGTACACGTCTAACAAACTCGTTAAAACTAAAATCGATAGCGAGAACGCGGGAGCCTCATGTTCAGACTTTCAATAACTTAGAACTAAACTAAGCCTAAGTGTGAATCTAAACTAAAGTACAAAGTACGTACATTGTCATGTCTTTCAAATACGTGTAAATAGGAAATTCGAAGGAATGTAGGAAATCAATACTTGATTTGTATGTAGCTACTCAGTCTTGCGTTGCAGAATAAATATCATATTCCATTAGCCAAGTTGGCAATGTAGGGATTGCCCGCTAAGCCACAGGCTATACGGGTCCCCAAAGGGCAAAGGCCCTGATTTGCGACCATATCGAGGTGGACTAGTAGGTACCTATAGATATCGAGTTCTGTAAGTAGGTTGTCGAGCATTAAAATCCCAATCCCAGCTCGTGTCATTATTTCCTTTTGAACAGTTTCAATACTAGACTTCTTAATAGCCCAATAAGCTACGCGTGAATACAAATATTATTCATCATAGCCTTGTAGACAAAGCTCCTAGACAAACTACCTACGTTCCTATACCTAATTACACATGCACCCATAGCACGAACACCCTTCATGCGGGAACATGATGTTTCGAATGAGGATTAATGCCCCGTGTAGGGGTGAAACATGTGTAGTGGTTGGTGTCGAGGTATACACCTACCTACATTAATATGTGCTTATGGGAATGGCGGGTGAACAGTGTATGCATACTTATTATTGAGCAACTCCATGTTTCAGTTAATTGTGACGTAACCAAAGTGTTTTAATTTAAGTGCTTATATTTTAAAGTGTGTTTAAGTGTTTGTCTATTCTTCCTTTCCTGTCGTAATAGAACGTTTATAAGAATGTTTTTTTTTTGTCTGAAGTCTAGGCTGGCGATGTGATGTGAAATAATTTTATAAATAAAACACTAGCAAAACTCGACAAACCCCGTTTCGCCACCAAAGGTTTTTCCCGTTTTCCTGATTTTCTCTTGAATATTTCCCAAATTTTCCTACAAATGCAAAACCGTGGAAATCGTTTTGTTCGTTCTGGAGTTATAGCGTCAGGAAGGAAAACCCGGCTTATTTTTATATAATAGACTAACAACGTTACTATGTATTTTACAAATTAGGTACAACATTATCGTAAAACAAATTTCAAAAGGTATATTTAAAAGTCGATGGTCGCGTTCTAATCGGCCTTTGCTAATCTAATAGGCATGGATTTTCCGTCCGTTTTCTACTTAATCCACTTCACTTCAGGATTATGACGTCATTGTATTATATGAGAGCCTATTGACTTTGGCTTAAGTTCATTAGTAAAGTGCTTCATTTTATGGTTGACTAGCAAATCTGCTAACAGCTTTTAGAAATGGCAAGTTTTACTTAATTTAGTTACCTATAGGTAAGTGTATAAGGTCTAAGGGGACACTTTAAATGTATATCGGTTTTGCTAAGTAAATAAATTGAATAAATCCCATGTGGATAAGACAGAATACAGTACTTAATAAAATCGGAACCCCTGTCGACTGAATCACACATTTGCAACGTGTGCTTATGAGTGTTTATTAATTTATTGGCTACAGGTGAAGCAGAATTTTGTACACGTTATTGTATCCACGCATTCATCACATCAACAGCCTGTAAGTGGCCACTGCTGACCAAAGGCCTCTTTTCACACGGAGCGGGTTTGAGCGTTAATCACCACGCTTGCTCAATGCGGGTTGGCGATTTCATACTTATAATTAGAAATTATAAGCCCAGGTTTCCTCACGATGTTTTCCTTCACCGTTTGTCAGTGGTGACTAAATATCTTAGAAAGTATATATAACTTAAAAAGTCGGTGTGTAGGTTTCGAACCCTCACCCTCATTTGTGAGAAGCGGGCGTCTTAAACCTCCGGGCCTCCGGGCCATCATACCATTGGTTAAAACCGTTCTAGAATACGAAAATACGCCAATAGTCATTTCAAATGTGATAAATTCAAACATTTTTTTTTTGCAAATCTTACCTTGTATCCATGTTTGGCGGCAGCTACTTCTGACTGGATCTGTAGTCTTGTCTTCGTCAAATCGAATGGATACGTTGCTGTAAAGAAAAAAACATTTTTATTGCCTGAAGGAAATGCAAAATTATATACCTATCATGGTAATCACCATTAAACTAGAAAGGAAAGTAATTATTTAAATAATTTCTGCCCTTGAAATGGTCGCATGGCCATCAAATCAGAATAACAAAGCATTCCGTTTTAATTAATTTATTTACTCGTCGACATTTCCTGGATTATTAATTTACATTCAATTGCAATTCCGTGGAATTGAATTTATTAGAATAATAATTAATAACATAGCAGTGACTCATTCGTTTATTTTTTATAGCCGTATTAGATTTGAACCTTACAGGTTAGTATTAAAGTGTAAAGCAGTGTAAAATGCGAAACTTATTTTAAAGTTCTGACGTATGAGTGTCTTTAGCGATATTTAACAGGGTACCAGGTCCTTAAAAAGGGTTCCTAAGTTTTCGAGTGAAAGACCAGCTAGTGTACATACCATCAGCCTATAAGAGGGCACCGGGTCTAAATAGACCAACTTTGGAGACTGTACAACGCCTCCATAGGATATCTACCTATGTGATGTGTACATACAGATTTCTAGTTTACCTACGTCTAGATATAAGTATACGTTCATGTATTTTATAGCAGTGTTTATCAAATAAAACCAAAGAAAACATTTCCATTAATTTTTTTTCGTCGTCCACGATATTAATAATTTTAAACCCTTTCATTAACCGGCACTAGAAAATACAGTCACGCTTTCGAATTCAAGAGGCTTTACTGATTAAAAGCATTATCAGTAGAGCATTAGTACCACTTGAAGCACTCTTTAGAAGGTATAAACTCAATGTAAAAAGCTTTTGAATTTCAACGACATGAAACACCAAGGGTTACGTCGTTATTCGGGAGTATTGAGCGTAAAGGGCGTTGCTAGGATTGAAGTTCAACTGTGCATGGGAATCCTTGTGATGTTTCGGAAGGGATGAAATAAGGGTCTGTTTATACCGGATGCCAGTATCCGGGTTTTAATTCCGTTTATCGTGCTGTGGCCATCGTTTGAATTAGAAATGAAGTGAGTGGTTGAGTTAGCGTAATAAGTTGGTTAACAATCTTCAGTTAACTTCTATTAGGTATTTATAAGTTTGTCTGTTTCTCAAAGTTAATTTTGCTGAATAACTATTACCTGGTAATTTACAGATTTGTTATGCTAATCATCATCGCAGTTTGACATTGGACATTTACTGTAGAAAAACGATTTGTGTTTTCTTTATGTTCTACTCTTTGTCTTTATTTTGAAGTCCAAAGTCGACAAGAATATTGACAACAATTACGGCTGCTCATATGAGTCTCTAGTAATAGT
The DNA here is from genome assembly GCF_023101765.2 of Spodoptera frugiperda. Taxonomy (NCBI): domain Eukaryota; kingdom Metazoa; phylum Arthropoda; class Insecta; order Lepidoptera; family Noctuidae; genus Spodoptera; species Spodoptera frugiperda. The sequence goes on from NC_064237.1 coordinate 8,961,929, forward strand.
TTCAAACTATGCATAGCTTGAAACTATTCGAGTTCCTCGTCAATCAGTTACGTTAGTAACCCGATAACATAATAATTAATAAGAATATTGACATTCAGTTTCTTTTCTCCGTGTATATTCTATATGTCGATCAATAACATACCAAACTATGATAATCATGTTTACCTGCTTCAGCGGCCCAAGACCCGAGAACAGCGACTCCATACCGCGCGCCCACGGAATCCGTCAGCGAGTGGACGGGGTGGTCGGCGTTGCGTAGCACTGGCATTGTTGATGGTTGATTGGTTCTCACCGCACTTTGTCACCGGGTCTGCTCATAATACCTGCAGAACAAAAGACTAATTAGCTTTTAATAATAGTAACAATAATTTTCATCGATCTGTCTCTCCCTCTCTTTAAGCGCGAAGCTTAAGATGGATCGCGATAGAGGACTTTGACACCCTTAAACATGACACAAGGTACACCAACCAAGTAAAACAAAAGCCTCAGGTACCGTACGGTTTTGGTTGTGGAGTTCAATTTTGGATATGGATATATTTGTGGTTCATATGTGGTATAAAACAAATTTTTTAATCTAGTATTTGGGAAAATAGCGTATAATACAATGTCCTAAGTTTGTAAATCCGTTTCTAATACTTTCCTTTACCTATACCTACTTAGTGCTTATTTTTATAATGCACAGTCAAGTTCATTGCACTTTTGAAAGCTGTGGACCTGATGATACCTAACTCACAGCTAGTTAAGTAGCTATTCAGCTTTTTTATAGTCTGTGGTAAAAAATGGCGCGTTCCAGATGTACGCCATCTGCTATTTAGTTACATATTGTGCGCCTAAAGCACTATAACATGTGAATATGCGCGTCCTGTGGCTTGATTAATGAGAGTATTAGACGTCGTAATATAGACTGTAATTGAGTAATAAAATGTCTAGCGTATATAATGCTTACGAAAGGTGAATCTCTTCTGTTTCATTACTTAAACTAAATCCAAAAGTTTTCTCAAAGATAAATGCGTAATGTTGTTACGAGTTTCTAACCCTCTTTTTTTTTTTTTGATGGTGGAAAATCATCCAATGACTTCTCTCGCTCTTGGGCGAGGCGAGAGGGAGTGTCAGACTCTTACTGACTAAAAACCAGCCCGTTCCTACTCCTGCCCGTCGAGCCGGAGCCCCGGTAAACCCGCTAGGTAGTCCGCAGCTCCGGATTAGACATCAGCCCTACTGGGCCCCATCTGTGGTGGTCTGATGGCTCTTTGAGGCGCGCGCAGAACGCGACGCGCCGCACGCACGGGTCTGGTTCTGGTCGGGCGGCGAGCTACCCTTGCTCACCGTCCGCAGACCCGCACTTACGGTGGCCGGAGATCGTCGCGCGATCCCCGACGCCCGGAGTGTCTCTCGCGACGGCTGGGGCGTGAGGAGGTTCGTTCTCTCACGCGCCCCGCCTCCTCCTTAGCTAGCATGACTGCTTCGCAGAAGGAGGAGACGGCATCCCAGTCCCTCTCGCTCCGCACCATGGCTTGTATCAGTGCCGGACGCGAGAGGGCGCCGTCGCCGACCACATCCCTGAGGACACGGCGGTGCTCAGCCCACGCAGGGCAGACTGCAAGCGTATGTTCCACCGTGTCCTCCGGGCGGTCTTCGCAGTGATGACACCCGGGCGTTTCCTCCCGCCCAATCAGAAACAGGAACCTACCGAAGCTTCCATGTCCGGTAAGCACCTGTGTCAGGCGGTAGGTGAAGACGCCGTGGCGCCTCTCTAGCCACTCCTCAAAGAGGGGACTTACCGCTGCAATGACAGCGAGCCCAAGTTTCTAACCCTCTAGGCCTTTAAAAAAGGTTGAAAGTCACCCATCTATGTACTAGTATGCACGTACCTACCTACCTACATGTTCATGATGTGCCCATGTAATCATTTACAACGCTATATAATGTACAAAATAGAAGCTTATCGATTTACGAGTCTTATTACCACGCAATCGATCATCGCCTCACTCGACTCAAACTAATGGTTTGCTTTAATGAGAATGTCAGCGAGTTCAGAATAACTTCCATTTTTCATATGTACATCCATGGCAATGAACTCAATGGCAATGCCTTTGTGTAGTGTTAGACTGTTAGAAGAAATTATTATGATTTCTAATTAAGTAATAAAGGAAATAATAAAAATCTATAATAATTAATAGCATATTTTTTTCTTTAATTATCGGTATCTCACGGATGCTATTTTCCGCCTTTACCGCAGATATTTGTTTATTAAAAATTTAAATCCTGCTATCATAAATATAATAAACTAATATTTCATTTTCGTCCTATAGCCTGTAGCGTATCATGTCTAGCGGGTTACCGGGGCTCCGGCTCAAACAGCAGGAGTAGGAACGGGGTGGTTTTTAGTCAGTAAGAGTCTGACACTCCTCTCGCCTCACCCAAGGTGAGAGAAGTCATTGGATGATTTTCGTAAAAAAACGTACTGTAGGAATCTTCCTACGGTACGTTTTTTTGATGATATTTATGGTTTTTTCGTGATACTTAGGTGAGTATACACCTATGTGTATGTACCTATATGGTATCCACTATACAAAATAATACATAAACCTGTTACATGAGTTATATAGGTATCTAACCAATATGGTATCTACATACATTAATTAATTAATTAGGTGTCTAGTCATCCTACTCTATTTGATAACTATGTGCGCATGACATAATCTTGTTTTGTAAACCAATTACGTTGCACTAATTAAAATAAATAAACATTAGTTATCTAACCTGTGGAGTAGGCGCCTGTGTGTTAATCACTGTGAGTTGTTTATTTGGACGGGCGATTGGCTATGAAAACATAAGAAATATCAAGTCTGATTTTATTGTAACTTTCGTGAGACATACTAAATTAATTATTATGTTATCGGCTTACTCACGTAACGTTTTGACGAGGAACTCGACTAGTTTCAAGCCATGCTAGAGGCTCATATTCATGAGCAGCATTACGCAACACACGACGCGGCGATTGTCGCACTGCTACAGTAGCAGTGCGACAATCGCCGCGTAGTGTGAGCCTCTAGCATGGCTTGAAACTAGTCGAGTTCCTCGTCAAAACGTTACGTGAGTAAGCCGATAACATAATAATTAATATCAAGTCTATGAAATACCCATAGCAACATATACAGTCAGTTATAGAACACTGGTCTGTTTGCGCACATAGAAACTACTGAGCTGATTTTGATAAAACTTAGTCGAATATTGTTCTCACATAACATTGATGTGACGTGTTACATTGTTCTCACATAATTGAACCAACGAAACAATGTAACTAAGAATTGTATTGTGAACTTGAAAAAGAGTGAACCTATGAGTTAATTGCTCGGTCTTCTCCATAGGAATCTACACTTTGGAACGAGAAATAGCTTCACTAGAGGAATAACCGAGAGACAGAAATTTAGATTTATTTAAATATTGTATTATTTGCTTTGACGTTCAAAAGTGCCTCCTCGGTCTACATGAAATAAAAAAATGTCTTGATTTGATAGACAGACAAAGGCAAGATTTAATACCTACATCTATTGAATTTTATCGTCTCTGCATATGACTAAAATTCCCTATTTTAATGCCTTTGTGAATTTAATTTTCAAAACATTTATGAAGCAATGTCGGCAGCAATCCATCAAAGTACTTAAATCAAATTGAGCCAACGCAGGTTCATTCTCTGCAGAAACCATAAAGCTGACTTCTTGATAACGATAGCGTTCTCAGACACGCCAGCAATAAACCATTATTACAAATTAAGTCATCAACGTTCATCAAGTTTAATGTCACCTTTATCACAATGTTGATAAGGATCATTATTGATTCCGAGTTTTATTACCCTACGATTTGCAACCAGTTGCAATACCGGTTACAGACATTTTCTTCATAAAATCGTGATATATGTAGATATTAGTGCATAATTAATTGATTATTCAATTTAGTCAATAAGTTTGGTACAATAACGAACACGACAAAGTTTGTATGAAAGGATAAAATTGACTTAGTTGTCTAATAGGAGCTTAGTTAAGTTGCGGCAGTAAATAGTCAAAACTGATTTATTTTTCTTATTTGGTTATTCCTCTTATCTGCCTTTTGCCATAAAATGGAAGTAGGTAATATCCAATTTACACTGGCGCATATTCCGACGCTACAGAGAATTTTAATATCGACGGAACTCAATAAGTTTTCCTCTGCAATTCCGCTTGGACCGGTCCAACAAGAAACTTAACTGTTATTTTTTAATGTCAGATTAATCATAACTAGTTATTTGACGTCATAGTGACGTCAAGATGTGACTTCTTAGTTTCTTACCTTATTATATTGTGAATCTGATTATACATAAGACGAATGTTTAATGTTTTAAGGTTAAGTGGAGACTACGGCATTTGCTGATTAAGTACAAGGAATACTTTTATGAGTTTATAACGTTTGGGAACGTATGCGTTATAAAATGCAATGAACAGCAGCATTAAAAATAAAAAGTGTAATTTGAAAATGGAATATAAAAAATAAGTTTAAAAAGAATTTGCTTTAAATAAACTGATTTCTTCGAATTGTCAAACAATTGAAGTTCAATTAAAATTTTATAGGTTGGTACTGCTCTTTACAACTTCCTATGTGAATACTACCTACGGGTCTTCTCTACATAAGAGGGTTTACCGTAATCTCCACACCTGACAGGTGGGTTGGACTTGGAGATCGCAGTTTAAAAGGTTTAGGTTTATCAGAAACTGCTGCCCGATCTCTGTCAAAAAGTAATGGTCCCTCAGTTGGCTCCTTAGCTTTACAACACCCGCAAGAAGGGAAAGGGTGGTGATTAATGTATTTTACTTGGCTGTCATCACTAAGTATTTCTTTGTAGGTAATAACTGTCTTTAAAAGGACTGCTTACTGAATATAGGTAAAGCTGAAACATAATGTTTGTATGCAATTAATTTTGATAGCCGGCGTGGAACGCACGCACGTTACACAAACGTTTCCGCACCAAAAGGGTGACGGCCGAACCCTATTACTGAAGCTCCGTCCGTCGTCTGTCCATCCGTCTGTCTGTCACAAAGCTGTAAGTATACTTAGTGTGTAGGTAGTTACGTATATTTTGTAAGGAAATATCTATGTTTATAAGGGTTTACGCTGATGTGACACTATAATATTTAGTAGGTCCTGTCTAATTTACTATGATAAGTACTATAGGTAAAAGTTTATACCATCAAAAACATCCTGTAAAAAGCCCAAGTCTCGCACCTCAGTTTTCCTACCGTAGTAAAAAGTTGTGAGATCCATGTAATACCAAGTCGGTTATTATATTTAGTCCCTAATTAAGGGACCTTCTGTCTTAAGTTACTACGTAAATTGTTATCATATCAATATTACAATGCATTTAATAAATTGTTGTTGTTTCTAACTATGATATTATTAGCTCTTCAACAATCACACTACGATACGTTATTTCCCATTACCAGCAAAACTCATTTTGTCGTTAACAAATCTCGTGAGTTTATCGTTAACTTGGCAATCGATCTTACTATTGGAGTTACGTAAAGGTCATGTCGTGTCGAGTACGAGATCGTATGTAACGTAAGTACCTAATAACACGTAGTAACACGTGTACACAGTAAAAGTAAATATACAGAAGGTTAACTGAAAAAAGTTAAAAGTCAAGTTAAACAATATGTGATCTGTTTATGATGATGATGATTAAAATATGTAGCTTTTGCAGTCACAGACGAATCAGTCCCTTTGTTTTAGGGGAAAATCATCTTGACTTCTCCCGCCTTGGACGAGGTGACGGGGAATGTCAGACTCTTACTGACTGAAACAACTCCGTTTTCTGCTATTCGAGCCCGATCTCCAATAATCCGTAGCTCGCGGGTCCGGCATCAGACCACGACGAATCTCAATAATAAGAGCAGTATTTTCATATCTTTGCATCCCATTTAAGTTCAGTAGTCCGGTTAAGCAAACAGGTGTTCTTAATAACGACATCTGCGAAATACCACAGTAAGTATTATCGTACAGGTACAAGCTACTATAGTGATGTTCCATTCTCATATCGTATTTGTGTGATCCACAAATTGTTGTTCGGAGTCTGGGTGTGATATTTGTAGAAGAAAACCCCTAGTATTGGGGCATGTTGAAAAAAGATTTAGGTACCTATCTAATAAAATACTTCTCATGTCCTTTTACCGACTATGGTAAGTCAGCAAATCGTAAGATCTAGCTAGATTACACTGAGCAACTTCTATAGAAACTCACTAAACGGTTGTTTCCCAAAGTAGTCTGGAGGACGACCTGTCTAAATCAAGTTCCCAAACTCAGGACATACCTTCAGGGAATTAAACCGTTACCAATGTGAAAAATCAAATGCTGAACGGTTGGTTAGTGCGTCTTTTACAGACAAGGTTCACTAAAAATTCGCTTGCGACCATATTTTGGGAATCCCTGTAGGTACTAGACAATAGGAATGATACGATTACTTGATTGGAAGTTAGGTCTGTTGTCATGGGGCCTCTAACTCTCATGATATTACATACGCAACAACTAGTCCAATGAAGCAATCACTTGCTATCGACAAAGATAGGTACACCTACTTAACAAATAGTTGGAAATCAATTGTATGAATCAAGTAAATGATTTCTATTGCCTTCTATATAGATCACAAACAGTGAAGCAACCTTTGTACTGCTACCAATAAACACGTATAAATAGTTGTTTACTCTTTATTGCTAATACGGTTATAGTACTATGGTTTCTAGGTTACTAAGTACTGTATTGTTATTGATAAATGGTCTATAAGGAATAGTCGTATCGTTAAGGAAATATGGGCTTTAAAATCCTAGTTTATAGCGAATATACAATATTTAATAAGTATTTACTTGGTGTTATTGTGATTTGTCATTATGTGTGTATTTACTGTGTTACTTAAGTTGCTAAGTGAAAACATGAGTGTAGCTGCGGTTGGATAAAATAAACTTGGACATAATCTAAATGGAAAGGCGTTGATGTTTATTGGATATTTCCTATGCGTAATGTCTTGATCGATATCGAAGCAATTTTTTTATCGTTTCCCCACACTAGGACCTTTTCCTATTATCGTAAGTGCATTTATAAACAAACAATATCACATACACATGACACTCAGACCTGAAACCACAATTTGTGGATCACACAGAGTTGCTCCGTGCGGGAATCCGACCCGCTACGCGTTGCGTAACAGCCACTTGCCCAGCCACCGCAGTCAAAGAATAAAGTTATAAACTAATTTCTTTATCGCTTCAAATAGTAAATACAGATAACAAAATTCATGTTTAAACTAGTTTAAAGGGGAAAAGGGTATGTCAGTTTAACGACCCCAATAGCGCAGCGGCGGAACGGCTTCCGGAACAAAGATTCGATTTCCGCACCAGACTTACGAGAGCGAAACGTTGAAAATAAGATTAGGGACAGTAGGAAGTTGCTACTTATGTTTGTTTTATATTTATTTTAAAATCAGTCAGTCCGTTACTTATAATAACATAATTACGTAATCTAGTAGTTCCTAACTGGTGGTCCATGGACCTCAAGTCACAAGGTCAGCAGTCCGCAGAAGAGCAAAAAAAAAAAATAAACAACAGAAGACAGGTGTTTCATTGTGTTTCCAACTTTCCAATAAATACGACGATTAAAGTTCGAATGAAACTTATGTCAAAGGAGAAAACTGAGAGAAATAATCAAAAAGCCATTATTTTTATGAGAACTAGCCTTACAACTCTGGGTTATGGAAAAAAACCTTAGTATGCCACATGAGAAAAAAAACAATACTTACTAATAGTGGTCCCAAACCTAACAAATGTCATAAAAGCGGTCCTTGACCAAGAAAAGGTTGGGAACCCCTGATATAGTTAATTCGTAGTAGTAAAGTATGTAGGGCAAAGACAAAGTACCAAAGGCGTCGACTGTTGAAAGAAAATTGTAGATGGGAAATTCTCCACTAATGTAACTCATACATTCTCTCTCTCTTTCTCTCACTGTCTTTAACATGTTAACCAAAACGTTGGTATTGATTTTATTCATCAGGGTAATAATTTTGCCTCTTTTGCAAATATCAAAGAAAATAATACTAAGTTAATCTAAGCTACTAGAAATAGTTACTATAATAACCCAATTCTCATCCTCCCTATTCCAATTTCCTAACATAAGCTCCTAATCTGACCTTCGTAACACAAGATTTTTCTTAAAGAAAATATGAGAACATTTTCCTAATCCGTTGGCATGCTTCGAATACTCGTAAAGCTATGTAAGATGTGTATGTAGACTATGTAGCAGCAATGTGACAGTTCTGGAAATAAGCCAAGTAGGTACATTACATGTAGTTCTTATAGCCCAAAACTGTTGTATGAAAAAGGGAAGCCTTGCGAATGGCGATAGCATGTGTAATTTATATTTGGGACAATGTCTAGTACGACAGCTTGAGCTCTGTACAGAAAATAGGAAGTTTTTTCCAAGATAACTGATAAAAAAGTGTCTGTAAGATTTCTTCTTTTTGGCACTGGTTCTGACTCTTCCTCAATAAGGGGTCAGGTCTAAGTTTTAAGAAAAAATATAGGACACTCGTAGTTGGCGAGTTGACAGATTCGAAAAGATTCAGAAAAATTGAAATCAACACCAATTTATATGGCATTAGAATAGAAGAGAATAGGAAAGCTAGAAAAACGATTATTTCAGATTTTTGTATGTTAACCGGTTTTAATTTTAATGGACTTATATTGTATGGTCATCAAGATTAAGAATATATTATACCAAATCATATCGATCGGACGCCGGAAGGGGGTTAAATGCCAAAAAATTGACCCGAAAAATATTGCGAATCTATTGTTCTATATCGGATGAAATTGCATCATCATTTGCACTTCAGACTCTGTATACAAACTCCTGAATCACGACTCGAGAAAAACCTTGAAACAATGTTTCAGTTTCTCAAGAAACTGAATAAGACCACATAAACTATAAAATACAAAGTAAACTAAACCAATGATAAACTTCGTTACATAAAAATTTGACCGAATGACCTTAATAACACGGGGTTATAAAAAAGGTCAACATAAAAAAAATAAACGCCATGCTAAAACTCGAATTTTAAAATTAAAAAAGAAAATGTCCTACCTCAGTCGATGCTTGACTCAGTAACACCAGCGCAGGTGGAGATCGGAGTACGACTGATAACAGTAGCACATGTCAGGCGTATATCATAATAACAATCAATATCTATGTCTACATAGTACACTTGTATATTGCACATTGGACTTTATAACACTTAATTAACGGCAAAATGATCTTAATTGAACTTCCGTTAGGGTTCAAATTTAGGTAGGTACGGTTTTATTACGCCCATTCCTAGTTTATATTGCTGTGACGTCAGGCCTTTGAGCCGGTGTTAATAAATTAATTTCGTGTAAAGAGCTCTCTTGTAAGCGCCATGTAAAACAAAAATAAATTTATGAAATTCAGATGAAGTTATTCTGTTTTCATTTTGTGAGAGCGGCTTATTTACATGGAACTTAATATTGTGTTTTAATGAGCTTGACTTTTTTAAATTTAACCGCGCCAAATAAATAAGTGGTAGGCATAACCACAGAATAAAAATGTATTTGTTGTTTTGCCTATAAAATTTTGGTATCTAGTAGACTATAGTTAAAGTCTAATAAAATTTATTAAATCATTTTTAGTTAATATTCTTATTAACTTGCGCTCCTAGTACTTAAAATTGAAAGAATAATTAGTGCTCGTAGTAAGTGCTAACTAGTCTAGTCTGTTAGGAATGTGAAACCTTGAAAAATTATTTGTAAAAGTTGATTAACACTCCTAAATTGATTTTCCCGCTCCAGCTAGTCTTAATTAAGTTAGAAGATAATTTCAATCGAGAACTTTTATTGGCAGTTCACATATGAGCTCTTGTTCGGACGTCCGTTAGTCAGAAGTGGGAGAATATGAGCGCAGAGACAATGTTATATAAAACCAGCTGTCACTCTGTCAGTTGCAGTAGGTCATACGGTTATCAGTTTGTTATTTATTTACATTTTTTTGTAAAAAGAACAGTTTTTATTTTTTGTTTGTAATGTTAATTAAAAAACCTATTTTGTCTATGTACAGAACCACAGCGATAATTTACAGTGCGCCTTGCCTATTTATTATATTCGCGTGCATAAATAATATTCAGCTGTTTTATTATAGATCTACGTTATTTATAAATAACTTATCTCTGCTTATAACAACGGGAAATAAAAATAAACTGATTACCGAATAAGCCGAGTTTCTAAAAATATAATTTAAAAGTCATTGGAGGGAAAACAAATCTACCTAATAATAATCCAAGGATATTATAACAATAACTAAAATCATGATGACGGAAAAATATTGATTAAAATAATGTTAACGAAATCCGGTTGATTAAATCTTTATTGTGAATCGGCATTGCACTACATTTGTAGAAATTTTATGACATGAAATTAATGTTATGAATTAAATATTACTTTATAGGAAAAAAATACACAAAACTTACATGAAACTCCCCAATATATCACTATTTTATTCTTCAATTTATTATATATTTACACTACACAGCACAATAATCAGACTGAAACACGAACGTCCTTAACCAAACTAAACGTCCAATTACTTTTAAATCAGGTTAAATTACGAAATCACGCACACGTTACAATTTACCTATCATATCAAATTTTAAATTAGTACATATACACTACAATCTCACACACAAATAAACACAGAATCATGAATGAATTATGTTTACATTTCCCGCCAAAGCCAATGTCACGTTCAAAAAACGACCGACTGTTCGAGCAGTAAAAACTGAATTAAAAAAAAAAACTACCGAAAAACATAGACAACACTATTCACGTTTTATTCACTGTTTGTAATGCAAACACCGTTTAAAGAATGATAATAATGTGTAACTAGGTAACGTTTTATCAATGTTATTATCGTGTGTACGGACTTTAGAGATGGTCAAAGTACCGATCTGCAGTTACAATCTTTCAATTGTTTTTATCTTGATTCAGTATAGATAATTTGGTGTTAATCCAATGGGTGAACACTTGATAAGGACAGAAAAAGGAGGTCAAGTTTAACTCATACATTTAATTTTGGAAGACACTACAGATAAAAAAATAATAACCTTGATCTACATTATTGGATGTTAACTGTAAAATGAAAATTAAAATGTAAAACATAATATGATAACACTAATTTTCAAATGTTTATTTGGAACTTTACAAATAAGAGTATAAGACCTTAAATCGACCGTAGTTTCAAGGGACTAAAAACTAACTACCTATATCTAGTTTATAAAGTTTAAAAATTAAATTATTTATTGCCCACTAAATACAGCGTTATTAATCAAGATCATGACTTCTAAACATCGATAATTAGTGATTTTAACGTATCCTGCAATTTTTTAACAATTTTAAGCATTTTCTAAGATAATATTTCAATCAAACACGTCTAAATTACAGAGCGTATCTTTAAGTACTCAGTGGTTACCATTTACCACTAATTACCTACTTATACTTATACCTACTTGGGTTAATTATCTACACTAGTACTTGAGTATTTATTTAGTATAAATCATAATACGTTTTTAATTTGTTGTCGTAACAAAATTGGGAACTGGTTGTCGTGCAACGTGTAGCGTGTTCGATTTCCGCACGGAGCAACACTTTGTGTGTTTGTGTCACGTGTATGTGAAATTGTATGTTTGTAAATGCACCGACACAGGAGAAAATCCTAGTGAAAACCTAGTCCAACGTAAAAAAAGTTGAAGATCGCAGTTTATGAGGTTCAAGTTTATCACAGAGTCTCCACCGGCTCTTGCGATCCCCACGTAAAGAGTAGACTTGGTGACTTCTATTCTACTCTGTCCTTACGGCATGATACAAATGACTACATGTAAATGTAAGTAATTACATCACTTCAATATGTATAGAATGTAATGCATTTTCATTACGCATGAGTCATTGCATTTCTCGTTGGCAGCAATAGCAGCACTCGTTTATATTTCGTTCGTCAGCGTCATCGAGTTACAAATACGAGGAGAATTGAAATGACTGGGAATGCTCTCACGATTCTTTGAAGTACCTGTCTGTCTACTGCACTCAACTCCAGTGCACGTTCAAATGTTCCAGGCGCGTTTGAAAATATGCATTACTACACGGCAGATGGTAAAAAATATTTTCGGACCTGTGTTATTAACGTTCTAAAAAATCTATCGGTTTTTGTAAATTCCTAATGTCATTTTAATTTCAAAAATACTTATTTCATAAAGCTTTGTAAATGGACATTTATAAAAAAAGTAAAATTCAAATCCAATATGAATATCGTAGTTCGCGGCTGGCTAACTAGATGGCGCTGGTAGCCAAATATGAGTTATACGGACAACTGGATACAAAGCAAACACGATCCCACGCAGATAACTCCACAATGTAAGGTCATGTGAGATATTGGGGACATGGATGAAAGAAAACAATTTCCTATTGCCATTTCTAAATAGGGTTAAGTATCTGTTCTTCATGTGCCTTCGATATCACTAAGTAAAGCACGGATACTTATTTTGATGATAATATACTACTTATATTATTCCAAACTGCGCGCTTTCACGCGTATATAGATAACATATTTATTTTCATACTACGATAACGTCTGTTAGATACTCGTACGTACGATATTCGAGTGCTTTCTCGATATTTATGGTACTTACTTTGTACGTGCTTCCTAAATAAGTAATTTTATTGTCTTTGAGTCGATAAGTACGTAATAAAACTTAAGTCTGACTATTTGCTAAGTTACAAACCTTTTTTGTTTCTGTCACCGACTTTATAGTATGTCGGTTCGAACATAAAAGCCCGTATCGCTAGTTTAAATACATTACAATCAGTTATTGTAAGTTAAACCAATGAATAAACTGTCGAGGTAAGGTATTCATAGCAAATGGAACTATTTAATTCACGTCGCACCGTATAATTACACCTAATACAATCTGAAAGCCGTTGAATATTGAAAATAATAAAATTAAATCGTTGCATATGCGAGTAGTTAGTTGGCTTTAAGGTCGTAGTGGTGCATAAGTAGAAATAGTAATCAAAATTATCGATCGTATACCTACTATTACTACACCTCGAACAAATGGATGTAAGTATGGATGAAACATTTCGCTTCGACCCGTGTATTGTTATTGGAATTTCATTCGATTCTACATATCGATTAGCACATGAGTTTTCGTTAAAAGCTATTTATTCCATTACGTGTGACGACAATGCAATGTTTCTGAAATAGTACATAGCATAGCTACGTGTTAAAACTGTTTTTTGATAATTATCCAATGGCTACCTAGTTGTTGAAGTCTAAATATCAAACGGGTTGTTTAATTAATAGATAGTTAAAATTAAAATTAAATTAAAATTATTTATTTCATCCACTTATTTCATTAAATGTACATTTTTAGGAATTGCCTTTTAAGCAAGTTTTTGCTTGTGATAGGTAATTCCGTTTTTCTAATTTACAGTAACGACATACATAAGTGTGAAAAAGTAACAATTCAAAACAGTTAAAATTTAGTCTTTTAGTTTTTAGTTTGCGCTCTTAAGTGTATGTGGGATGCGTATGTGGGTATGTGTTTGTGTTGTGTGTGTGTGTGTATGTGTGTGTGTGTGTGTGTGTGTGTGTGTGTGTGTGTGTGTGTGTGTGCGTGTGTGGGTGTCTTGTGGGGGAGGATGAACGTGCGGAGTGTGTATGAGGGGGGAGGTGCGTATATGTGTTTTGAACTATATGATAGTATGTAAAATTGATTCTATTTCGTTATAAGTTTTGTTAGTCAGCCATTGATTGATTGTTTTTTTGCAGTTGTGGTATGACATTGAATATATGTTGGTTTCTTTATTAAGTATATTGTATATGTGTGAGGATTGCTTTGTATATTGCCTTGTAGCAAAAGAAGTTTTGACTGGTGTTTCTGGAGCGGCTTTATTCTTCCTCCTAGTTTGTGTCCTGGCTGGGATGAAGGGAAGAGATTTATGTTTTTTTAGAACGATCTGAAGGATATATAGTTTTCTAACTGACAAAAGGTTTGTGGCTAAATATAGGCTTTCAGTGGGGAATCTCAGTGGTTTAAAGAACATCACCTTCAGGAGTGCTCTCTGCGCCCTCTCCAATTCTAAAAATTTTGTTTTTGTGGCTCCGCCCCATATTGGCAAGCAGTACATTATTATAGACTGACCCAGGGAGACATAGATTTGTGTGATAAGTTCTTTGGTAGCCACCTGTCGAAGTGACTTAAAGGTCCATATGAGCTTCCTAACCCTATTCATTATTAGTTCCAAGTGTAAGTGCCATGATAGCCTTTGGTCTAGCATAATACCTAAGTATTTGGTGCTACTTACTTTTGAAATTTTGAGGCAGGTACAGGTGTTGTTGGAAGGTTCAGAGCATGTGTGGATTTTAATCTGTAGATCTTGTGTGGGTTGTGAACTATTATAAATAGAAAAACAGATATAATTTGTCTTAGAGACGTTTAATGTTAAGAGATTGTGATCGAGCCAGGAAGCTATGATGGACAAGCCACGCTCCGCGATACGGCCAACACTGTCCCAGGATTTTCCCGAGAATACTATTGCTGTATCGTCCGCGTAGGAGAATATATGAGCATCTTCTAAGGCCATGTTACATAAGGTGTTTATGTAAATGAGGAACAGTGTTGGCCCCAGCACACTACCTTGTCCCACGCCGTAAGTCACAGTTTCTTCGGAACTGGTGGCTAATCCTATCCGAACCACGTATCTGCGCTCACTCAAGTATTCCGCGAATAGCTTTAGTGGTATTCCTCTCACGCCAATGTCTTCTAATCTGTGTAGAAGTGTAGGAACAGAGACTGTGTCAAAGGCTTTTTGAGATCGAGAAAGACTGTTAGGCACTTGCTTCCCCTGTCAACTTTTTCAGTGACAGCAGAGACAAGCGCCAATACTGCATCCTCTGTAGATTTGCCCTGTCTAAAGCCGAACTGTGAGGGTGAAAGAATGTTGTTTTTTGTCAAATAATTAATCATCCGTTGGTTTATTACACGCTCAACTACTTTAGACAAGGACGGAAGGACCGATATCGGCCTATAATTCGACGAGTCAGCTCTGTTCCCACTCTTGTACACAGGTGTTATAACAGCTTGTTTTAGGGCGGTGGGGAATGTTCCCTGTTCAAAACAAAGGTTAATTAGATGGGAAATAATTGGGGATAAAATTTGCTTTGCAGTTTTGAGAAAACTTACTGGGATTTTGTCCCAGCCGGTGGCACAATTGGATTTTAAACTTGCGATTACGGTTGCAACTTCATGGGGGTCCGTATTGAAAAATACAAAAGATGAGACTGGCGCATTTGCATCCCTTAAGGGTAAAATGCTGTCATTTTTAGCGAGCCTTTTGGGGTTATTTAATATGTCGTCTGCCAGATGTTTACCTATTGTGGAAAAGTAATTATTAACCTTGTTGACTGCTTCATGAGGGGTAGCGGCTGTTTCCAGTAACTCTGTTTTTTGAGCTTTAGGTGGTTTGCGTTGGGTAATTGTGTTAATTATAGTGGAAAAGATGATAGTAAAAACTTAAAACAAATAAACATACTGCGTTGGGAACCTCCCCTTTTCGTAATAGATAAAAAAATAAACCTACTGCATTCTTAATAGGTACGGATTAAAAAATCCCACCCAAAACATAAATGTGAAAGGCTGCCAAGTTCGATAATATTGGAATGCTTCGCCTATAAAAGAAGTGAGATCTAATAAGTACCAAGTTCCATACACAGACCTCAGTTAAAAATGATATAACAAGTTGGCAAGTTTTCACACACTTTGTTATAAACCTACTAAACGCAATGAGTCAAGTATATAATTTTCTATTAAAACTTGCCAAGTTATATCATTTTTAACTGAGGTCTGTGTATGGAACTTGGTACTTATTTAGATCTCACTTCTTTTATAGGCGAAGCATTCCAATATTATCGAACTTGGCAGCCTTTCACATTTATGTTTTGGGTGGGATTTCATTTATTTTTGTAAGGTTTATTTTCTTTTTTTCTTATTTTACTTTACTTTGACTAAATACAAACCTTCGTAACGAATTTTAGGTCGGTACGACCATTGGAAGATATAGATAATTTTTTTGTTTTAGTTCCTTAGGGGTATGAATTTACACCTTCATTATTTTTAAAACCGACTCACACTTGGCCATTTTCAGATTTTTTCCTTTACCTTGACCTAAAGACCTACCTCCATGCCAAATTTCAAGTCAATACGACCATTGGAAGTGGTCTAGGTTTTTGATGAGTGAGTGAGTGAGTGAGTCAGTCAGTGAGTGTATAGTAAAAATAGCGATTTTCTGACGTCAATATCTCAAGACCTACAATAGGTACATTAATGAAATTTTGTATTTTAGATAAGTAAGTAGATCTCGACAGATACTAGAAATTTCATATGCGTAGATAAAATAGATTTTGAGTTATAGGTGGGTCGAACTTGGCCCGAAATGGTTCGTGTAATATAACCCACGGCCGGTGTGTCGGTTTTTTGCTCGAACTTGGCGGACACACTGCCGTGTGTCTAGATCATGATGGTAAGAGTCTATGAACAAAAAAGAAATTGCAATGACCTCGATTAACAACGATTTCTAAGCGAAAGAAGATGATCACCGCGCTTACTGCGGAGAGTAGGTAATCCATCATCGTCTTTAGTAGTTACATGCCAAGGCGTCAACATTATTTATACTCATGTACAATGTACGAGTAAGATGTTTTTACTATCACATCTATCTTTGTATGAGAAGATAAAACGTTAATCACTCCCTTTATTATAAGAGATCTCAATTGATACCAGGATCAATATTGCACATTTTGCACATATCATACATACATTATATGTATAGTCTTCCATAGGGGTAGACAAAGACTTTGGACTCACATCTTTCTCAGGGCAGAAGTATTGCACATAGCATTTTAACCTATCTAGTTACACATTGTATTTAAAGTATCCATCCCCACTTAGTATTGCTTACTAAAATAGAGAAATACTTCCCAGACTTCAAAAGAATGAGACTTCAACTGAAGTATGAGGATTGAAATTCCTAGAACTTTATACAAGTTCTAGGGTTTGGTTAGCAACCTGGTTTATTATGAATAATTAGATGCAAAAAGAAAGACATTTATTCTCCCACAAGGGTACAGAGTATTGCAACTACTATACTACATAGTCGACTTGACATGATTACATGGAGGCCCAAGCCTGTGCTAGAGTGGGCACTAGTTCAGCATGTGATATTCTACTGGCCCCTCACATGACTCGCAGATGGCAAGCAGCCAGAGAATATGGATATTAGCCATAACAGAAGATAGTCATAAAGGGATATAAACCAACCAAATAAATAACTTATAGGCATATAGACAAGTATATCTTCTTTATAAAGACAAAAATCCTTGTCTATGTTCAAAAGAAAAAAATTAATAAAGTGACAGTTTGACGAAAGCGAGGGAAAATTCAAACATTCGAACGTCGCGTAACTGACAGAATTCGGTACAGACAGAATTGACAAATACGAGTAACCAATGTCTACATGTGTGCGATACGATGTGTGTCAATCATATGCCAAACTGTACAGAGTTAAGCCGTAACATGAAAACCTTTGCTATAGATTCTATAGAATATTGACCAAACTGAAAAAGTTACTTCCCGTTCTTTGTTATGTGTGTAACTTCTGTTATGTTAACGATGACCGATGTTATTACTGTAACACTAAGGGGTTACGTCACTCGTAATTATTTTTAACAAGCATTGACATTGAAAAATGCTAGGCAGTTAGTTGGTTGATTTTTTGTTACCTAATTGATGTTTCTGTACTACAGAAGAAAGAAAGTTTACGGGTCTCTGCGGATTATCTAGCGGGTTTGCCGGACCTCACACTCGAAAAGTAGGCGTAGGAACGGGGTGATTTTTAGTCAGTAAGAGTCTGACACTCCCTCTGGCCTCGCCCAAGGAGGGAGAAGTCTTGTGTGATTTTGAAAAAATAAATAAGTAAATAAATAAAAGGGAATCAATTATTCAGTGATGAATGATGGATACTTAATTAAGTTATTAATAACCACAAATTAAAAGGATTTTTCCAACTATAATAGTCAAATTCCACAATTTCCATGTTTCTAAACTATGTAATTCAAAATTCATTGTAATATATTTTCAATTTTATTGTGTAATAATAAGGTTGAAAATTTATATAAGAGACAGAGTAGGGAAGGGAAGGCTTGATAATATGCTGATGTGTCTTAAGTTCAAACATTATAAGTAAATACATATATACCTATAGGATAATAATGTACCTGTGTAAATAATTTAGGCGTAGAATAGGTAATGCCATACATAACATACTATATATCTTGATGCCTTAGGACTATCATTAACTAATCAAACATTCAATAAGTAAGTCCAATAGATATTACCCAAGTCCTTTCTTTTGCTACTACAATAGAATCGTATACTTCAGTTAAATATTGGAATCGATTCTGACCTTCATATCACGAATCGATAAACTTATACTACTGGCTAGTTACAAACTGGAATTCCAATTTGAACATTCGAACGCAGCAAACTTTTTTTAACAGTTATATTTTGTTTCGTACTGGCTGAATAATATTTTTTTTTACTATCAACAATTTTATTGATTACTTTATTTGAAATCATGTTGCAATTTCTCTTTTATTTTACCTTATCAAATCAGATTTGCCAATCAACGACAAAATGAACGTTTTAAAATTAATTATGATAATGGGGAACTTAATTTATGGTCCCTTAAGAAAAATATCCAAGTACCCACATTTGCCAGAATACTAAACTGATGCATTATTGTGAAAGTAATGTTGATGTTAGTCTAATTTATCATTCATAAGTCCAAAACAATAGTGTTTATGTTTTTATCTATTCAAAGAGCATAGTAAAGACAATTGTTATCGTATCAATGAAGATTGTAATTTCGTTTATCATGAAAATATTATTTACTATCGAAAATTTGTTGATAAAATGATGAATAACTTTGTTTTTTTCGTGTATTACATATATGTACATGTGATACCTACCTATACATAGGCCGGGCAGGTCAGCAACAGCATGAAGATAATAACAAGTTAACGCAATTCGAAATGTATTTTCATTCATCACCTGATAGCAGTCACAATGTAAACATTGAACTTATTACATAAATGACTGTATAATACGCGGGCCGAGAGAGAAAATAGCCGAGCGAGAGAGGTAGATTAGTAACACGTGGGTGGGTAAGGGAAGGGTATATTTGTGCTTGGCCCAAATTCGCGGTGTAGCAATGAGCCGCGGCGCGAAAGAGCGCGAGGCGAGTGGCGACGAGGATGTTGCGTCCGTCTCACATCGCTACCGAGTTGTGACTATGTACTTCTGACTATTCTATTCCGCCAGGGCAGCTGACGGGCTATTCTCAAGGCGCCTAAAATTAATGATGTCGCTGCGTTATCGCGAACGAACAAAAAAAGCTGAAAATTTTAACCTTTTTATGTCACTTTGTTATTGCCAACTGTTCTCTGAGAAATGTTATTGTGAATGTTCATTGCTTAGTAGCGAGGGTTATTTTAGGGGGTAACTAAGGACAATTGTGACTTTGCCGTGGGTAAAATAACGGGGCTTAAGTTTAGGTTCTGACCCTTGTTGGGTATTAAAGAGATTTTAAAAGTCTCAAAAATCATATCACACTAAAAATATATTTTAGACTTAGAGACAATTTACATAAAAAACACATTAAACACACGACAGGAACAACCGAAAACGTAGCAACGTATAGTTTCTAATGACAACGACACGTTACCGCGCCACCCTTCGCGGTTGTCGAATAACCCACTAACATCTGACGCAAAAGAAAGAACCCAATAATCTATACTATAAGTACACAGCTGTTTACGTATAGCTATCTACTACGATGTGACGTCATTTCATTCAAGAAACGGGTTTCGCGAAAACTTCAATGAACTGTTTGAACGTAATTTAGTTGACGCATATTACCACTACCGCACGTATTTTAGTCCTTGTGTAGACTAATTAGAAGTTTATCGGTGCGCGGTATTTTTAGCACGCATATTTCTGCACTAAATAATGCATACGTAATGTGTTACGTTATTGAATTGAATATTTATATATCGATTTAATTATGCAAGTACATAGGTATCTACTTAGTTTTAGTTGTTGCTTATGTAAAATTTATCCCAATATTATAAAGTTGTTGGCTCAATATTATATTATAAAGAGAGATCTTTTCTACAATTAAAATGTAAGTGCATTATTCACTGACTTACATTATTACATAGCTGTTTTGCTGAAAAATGTCCCCTATTATTATAAACTTTAAAAAAGGATGACTAACAACAGACACATTCAGTATCGATTTTATGTCACAACCAGCCGAGGACGCAATACCTGCAAATGTCAATATGAGGACGACTGGTTATAACATTAAAAAATGGCTAAAACAGTGAATCTATTTTTGCAACACACCTAATAATTATTATGTTTTAAACATCATCATACAGTGAGCACTTTGGTTTTTAAATCCAACACAGTGATTCGGTTGCTAAAAAAAAAAAAAACTTAGACGTAAAAGGTTTTTGTATAATAATTATTTTTTAAAAATCATCATACAAATTACAGTTTGCAATTCGCTTTTTAAATCCAAAACAAATTGTTTCGGTTGTCAAAAATAAAAAAATAAACCTTAGACGATCCTTTTGAAGTGTAATCCCTACCGCCAGCGTCAGGGGAGCCCGTGATGCCATAGATACAACCCTAGCTATCATTTAACAAGGTTCTGTTACCTTTTAATAACACTGCTCCCCAAATTAAACGCCCACGATACGATTACAATTAAAATTAAAACAACATGGACTATGGAAGGATTACCTTCCACTTATTTAAGCATTTTTTTTTCGAACTTGCAAATCTTGCTACATAATGACTGATCTAAAGAATAAAAAAATATATATATATAAAATATAAAATTCGAACTTCTATTCACAGGGAATTATTACTCTGACAAGTACCTACATATAGAAACTTAGGTCATTGTCGAAAAAACCTAGAATGTAAAAACATAAATAGGTACCTAAGACCTTTTTAAGACTATATAGGTTTCGGAATCTAAACTAATATTAATTCGTATAAAGGTAATAAGTCTATACCTGTCCTAAGTCTAGATAAGACTCTTTTCAGGCTTCAGAAAAAGTTCAGAAGTAATCAGCGACGATTGCTCGGGATTAGTCTCCGCCATTTCAAAAGACGAGCAAAAAGGAACCTTCGCCTTTACTTTTAAACGACAAAAGCTTAAAGTAATAAAGTCATTCTGTATAAAAAAAAAAACTACACTCCATTGTACTTAAGTATTACATTACGGCATTGTTTAAAATACGAAACAATGTTCAGTACCGGAGGGACAATGCCATTCCATTATTTTGACAGATGGAGCCTAACTGACTTCACTTTGGGTACCTGAGACACAGGTACCAACCTAAAATCACACAACCTTCTTCAGAAAGAGCCAACAGCGCGTCGTAAACGGTACCTGCATCCATTGTATGCTTATGTTTATAGTGTACACGATACAGACTGAATGTAAATCTAAGTATTCTAAGTTTACAATACCCCAATTTCACTATCAATACTTATATATTTTTGTCACACACATAAAGTGTTAAAATAAAAATATGCCGAACGTCGCTTTGCTTATCATATTTATTTAAATAAAGCCGATTACTGCCAAACGAGCTTTGGAATTCAGCCCGCCAATTTATCGCGTTCTTTTTTTTATGACTCTGATACTGTTACGCATGTCCATACAGCCTGTAGTATTAAATTCTTATAATTTGTTCGGTTAGACGATCATTTTACAAGACTAAAAAGTAGAGTTATGTTTTTACAAGTTTTTTTTCGGAAAGGTTTACAACTAGGTAAATGTTTTTAAATTAGATTTTTTTTTTAAATTTGAAATTGAAAGAATGTGATTGTATAGAATGAGAAACCATATTTTTTTATCTCTAAGTTGTTAGCTAATGTTCTTGAAGATTTGTTTAATGAATATGACTGTTTGATAATTAAATAATAGGTACCTAGATGAGTACCTAGGTGTTTCTACAACCTAAGTATAAACACACTTAATGAATCTAATGAATACACTTATTGTAATTACTGTAATATTCTTTGAACAGCTACAATAGCGAAGTAATGGACTAAATGTGCCTTATCATGGTGCATATCAGCGAATATTGTCGCCCTGAGCTATTTGAATTCGATAAGATAAAACTCAGGCGTTCTTGCTTTAATATTTATACAGAAACCGGTACTGCATTTTTTAACATGTTCGGTGTGTATTTTTTGCACCAAAACAAATTATATGCATATTTAAAAACAAGACAAGAGCTAAAATTAGGCGGTAATTAATTGGTTGTATGTTAGTACATGTAAGGTTTGACAGATGGCGTTAGTTGTGAGTTGGAAGACAAAGCGTATCGCGTGGTTACAAAAATATCTGGTTTCTCCGTATCGCGGTCGACCGCGCGACTGAGAGCACGTTGTGATTATCACAAGTCACAACTCACTGACCTTGGGGCAAAAAGGAGAAACAATTTTAATTCCAACTGCGGTGTATTTCTTACTTGAGCATACTAATAAGGCGTTGTTCATTCTTAGAAACTTTACTTCATGAACAAACGATTTTGATTAGATGTGTTCATACTTTTAGTTTTGGTTTTGTCTATGTTTGGAATAAATTGTCTAGGTTATGGATGTTTACATTTATGTTCTAGGTAAAAAAGCAAAAAATGGAACTCGTATTTTATAAATAATTCGGTGTAGAAATCGTAAAACAATTTTAGCATTTAAAGTTCACTAGGAACGTCATAGACGATTTAAATCCGGTTCATTTTTATTTATTTATATCTATTTGGATATTTAAAAAAAGAAATAAGTTTAGAAAGTACAGGACGCAGTCGGTGATACATTTACGCGCGTTTTCCAGGAACGCGGACAAGTGGGCTGTCAACATACCGCGACGTGCGGCAGTGACGCACCCAATTTTAATTCCCGCTATTCAACAACTACCTTTGAAACGGTAGTACGTATACATCAATGCGCGGTGTGTCACATCTGCTTCATTTATCCATTCTTCGCGCAAAAGTAAAAACTGGAATTAAATTTTTATATCATCATTCAGTACTTATGTGTTTATTATAAGCGCAGGCAATTTTATTATACCAAGCTTTGCTGTGGATCATTACTTTTTCGTACGCTTCTAAATCGTTATTTGCACATTAATTCAAACAGTATATGCAATAGCTTTCTAAATAAACGTTTGGTTTTTTTTACCCGATTTTAGTAAGGGTATTTAACTTTAATTAGCGTTTATGTAAAACTAGTTCTACTAAAAATACCAGCTGCAATGTAATAAAAAAATCGAAAATAAAAAAAATATTTTCTCAAATGTCTAAAGCTATAATAACATTGTAAAAGTATTTATGCACGTTATGTTTCGTCGGGCTCGGTCCCAGCAGGCAGCCAGTTCGTTTATCGAATACAGACGGGATCCCGGTATAAACATAAAAAATTAAACCGAACCGAACCCTCTGCGCGGCACGGCGCGTTTGTTCCCTTCGTACTTTTTGTGCGCGCGGCCAAACCCTCGACGCTCACTTCTTTTAGGGCCCGTATCCCTGCATTCAACTGGCACCCTATTGAAGCCATATTCCGTTCGAAATATCACGTCGTAAAGACCGACAAGCGATACTGTATTATCGTTAAGTCGCTGCTCGTTAAATAATAAACTGTTGTCTGTTCAACAACTGTGTTCTGTTATCAGGAATTTGAATGCTAAGATTTTTGTTCTCAGTAAATTCTTTTGTGTTCATGTATTATTTAGGAAATAGTTTTATTCCATTGTTTTCGTACATTTCACGTTAACGATGACGCCTGAATTACCTAGCTCTAATTCAGGCATTTAGATTATTTACAGTTATCGTTTAGTTTTCGTGAAACAATGTTATTAATTGTTATTGGCTGGGACGCCGTTGTTTGTAATGTATTTAGACGCGACGCGACTCGCGAGCGCGCGATCTGATTAATGGAATAATTGGATGTCATATCGCGAGAAATTATCTCTACATAACAGTGACTGTAATGTCTGTTTGTTCGTATTATTTGTAGCATGTACTTAAGATATAATACGGAGCACTAGGTGAATAGAGACAAGGGTTAATGATATATCTCATTTGTGAGAACATAAAATTAATTTAGAAACCTGATATTATACTCCGAAATAACGACATTGCTGCTTTTTAGTACAGAATAGTTTAAAGATTCTTGTAAATATAATTATAAGGTAAATTTCAATTTGTTAAGAAATGCTATGGACTAATATGTACCTAAATAAAACGTGACTATGTCATTAAAATTAGCACTTCAGAAGGAAATTAAAATCGTTGTTGAAACAAATAACACAATACTGTACCCATAGTATCAATAAACGCCTGAGAAAGGTCTAAGTCAGACTTGGCAACAGTCAGACTTTAGCAATGCTATCAGGAGGAGACAAGTAGCTGAGAAACCACACCACATACGATGCTTCCGACGTCAGCCAACGCCAAATACCACGCTCACATCTTTTCCTCAGAATCTCAGCTTGAAAATCACGTCCATCTGAAAATTGTTAAAGCATACATTAATGATTTATGATAAGTACCATATTCTACCAGTTACTTTACCAGCGTTATACGAATAAAAACTTAGCCTATGTGTTTGATCTGGAGCTGCGGACTACCAAGCGGGTTTACCGGGGCTCTAGTTCAAAAAGCAAGAATAGGAACGGGGTGATTTTTTTTATCAGTATGAGTCTGACACTCCCTCTCGTATCGCTCAAGGCGGGAGAATCCATTAGATGTGTTATTCCGCATCATAATCTATCCCTGTACCAATTTATGTTCAAACCCATTCAGTATTTTTTCTTAAGTAAGTAACTAACACGCATAAGTATATCGTAAGAAAATGATGTATTAATCTATTAACCAATCAACACATCTAATACCAGTCGCAATCCTTCAACTAATCACACACATGCACCCAACTTGCATTTAAATGAAGCAAGAGGGTGGGAACAAGCATTTAAACTGTACATTACGCTTGCGGACAGGATGCTGTCCAGTCCAGGATTCTAAATCCCAAAGCCCCCAATGTCCCAACAGTACACAGTATTATTTTATTTTCATTTGAAATCCTCGATTGCATCATGGAGCCTGCATTTATGCATAACAATAGACTATCGAGTATAGCAATCGACCCTTGTTACAGCGAATGAATTGCATACAACAAAAATGCATGCAAGTTGGGGTGTACTGTATCACTAATATGTACATCTAAAAAACACTATGCACACCATTGAAACTCAAAAAAGGTTTTATATAATAATAACAATAATTTAACTGCTTTTATACCATTATAAATTGACGATCTTCATCATGAGCAATGTAGGCAACTCCGCTGGTGATGTGGGTGTCCATGGGCGGCGCTGATCGTCTACCAGGTGATTCGTCTGCTCGTTTGCCCCTATGTCATAAAAAAGCAGCATTGAGTAATATATGAAAGCGGATGGTTTAGATCCTTAATTATATAAAAATAGATATAACACCAGCTTAGATACTTACTACACTCTAAATACAATCAATAGATTTTACTTAACCATCGGCTTAACCCTATAAAAGGCATAGATAGACTGTAAATACTGTTAATCCTGTGTCTCTAAGAAAGGTATTAAATTCTTACGGTGTAAAGAGTTTCGAAAGGTTTTCCATATTGGAAATATATTGTCTTTATTTAGGTAAACTATAAACACGTATAATAACATCATAGTACATAGATCTGGCTTGTTAGAAAGACCATTCATAGCTGACATGGAATGTCCTAAATACAAATAACCAACAGAGACGAACACAGTCAATATTTGGTTACTGTGTTCTAACTAAACTAGGTCACAGTTTGGCAGATTTTAAGAACATATAATTCGTGCCTATTAAGAATATCAATATAAATATATATACTAGGGAAGTAGATAACTTCCCTAGTATAAATTGTAACTAGTAAGTAAATGAAAACAATACTTATGTAATTAATACATAGACCTCATATTCGATCAAAGTAAAGTAATATTAGAGTGGGGTAAAAGTTAAATGTTTAACATGAAAGTAGTTCAAGAGATCTTTTAATATTACGAAAACATTACAATTGGGGTTTTTCTTTCTTTCTTAAATACTTATCTTAGTGTTTCTGAAAAGAACTAGGACATGAATCATCTCAATACTGTGTCAAAATGTTGAGAAATAGACTAATAAAATGTGAGACTAAATATTTTTGTCTTAGCGCTTACCTATATAATGTGCTCAAAAGATTTTAAAGAATTTAGATTAGGAATTAATTAGGAATGATGTTAAGTGCCTGGGTTTGCGGTGGGAGTCCGAAAACACTCTCGTTAAGACCCATTACTGGTCTTTGTTAATTATGGTATTTACGTATTGGAAGCAGAATTATTAGGTAATTCAAGTTACTTATAGAAAGTAAGCTAGATATTCTGGAACACACTAATATTTTTGGAATCTTTCATACTTGGTACGCTAAATACATATAGAAAACTTGTCATAACTTCAGATTGGATTATGCTATTTAGCTATTAAATAATGTATGTAAAGCACATGCATGGATACCTAATTCTTGAATTTTTTCAAGTAATCCTTGTAATTTAGAAAATTTCTTTTAGTTAACTACGTGAACTTTGAACGAAGTGGTTTGAACAACATGCGTTGGTACATAACGCGTTGCAAATAAAAATAGGACAAGTTGCTAACATATAGATAGAATCAGTTTACAAGGTATCGGTTTAAACTTAAAAGATTATAGACACCTAGGCTTAAATTACATTAGTGAGCATCGGGTTACACTAGATTAAGAGGAGAAATTAGGCTTTTCACAGCTCATGTGAATTAGAAAATTTTATAGAAATTCGTAAATTGATATTAGAATTTCCAAATCATATGGGTATTGGAAATGATGGTATAGTATACATAAGGGTGTAATATTGAGCGAGGAATCAGCTATTCAAATTAATCATAGAAGTTCCCGAAAAAAACCCTTAAAAGACTTAGAAAGAAAACACGAATTCCAGAGCCGAAAACTGACGAATACGTTCATTCAGAACGCTACGCATCTAATCAATGAAATAAATAAACCTGCAACTTTACCACGAGCTATTAAATAAACAATAACACACCTAAATTAAAGAGGGATCAGAGCACATGGCGATCTATCTTTCGAAACAACAAAGCCGATTGGTGTGACGTTCCACCCCGGTGATATGTACGTCCTACTACCTAAATGCCTTATGTACACCGCTAGTTACTACTTCATGACTACTCCGAGCTCAGTGTGTACTGCAATGCAACGGAAAATATGCGTGTTTACCAAAGTCGTTTCGGTAGAACGGTGTCGTGTGTTGCGTCACGTTTAAGGAAATTGATAGTGCGCCGAGGCCGACGTGACTAACATTATCGTGATTGTGCTCATTTTGTGTTCAGTTTTTCAAAATTCAATTTGATATTGTAGTGTGGTGCTGTGATTTAACATTAAAATGGAATTTATTCTTTCTCATCCCGTTTCTCCCTGTGGGTGGAGGCCAGACAAATGTCCGACGTTCGACACGCCGCGCGACCGACATAACCTTGTGCTGTCGAGTAAGTATATTTTTTGTTACTATCGTACTCAAACTGGTTAAATACCACAAAAGTCTAAGTAAATTGGAATATTGATTCAATTTTGGTAGAGTATTATGCTAAATAATAGTAATAAAAGCGTAAATGCAGACGAATTAAGCATATTTCGAATAATAATATCGAACGTCATTACGAGGTTCGCTGTACAAGATGGCGGCGAGTGGGGAGAGGGCGCCCAGTTGGCCAGGTGCTGCCGCCGCGTCGAGTTCGGCGCTATAGCTAAACTAAATACGCAGTGTTGTACATTTAGAACGTTCACAATGGCTACCGCGAAAGACACGTCTACTTTCTTTCTGGAGGCAGATGCAAAAGATTTTGACAGTGTTTTAAAGTTATACCCTCAAGCGATTAAACTAAAAGCTGAATTGAAAACAAAGAAACCCGATGAGCTCATAAAATTGGACAACTGGTAAGTACAAACGCCTTTGAAAGGAGAAAATGCGGCCGTGGCGTGTCAATGAACTTGTATTGTGTGTGTATCCGTGCAAACTGATTTGATAGCTACCTCCCTCGCGGACTGCATCTCTAGTCCGCGGACGGCTCATTAAAACCACTGCGTCACGTGGGATCGATGTCAAATTGACACGATCGTTTTTCCTGAAGCCAGTGTGGGGGAAAATATCGGCGCGCTTAGGCGTTATAAAATGGTGGCTGTCCTTTACGTATCATGACTCGTTTTAATGCACTAAAGTTTATGTTTAGGGTCGTCCGCTTGCTAATTCTACAGATTCCTTAACTAAATAACAGGCTCGATAATGTGTAAGATATGTTGTTGCATGTTTCACAAGGTACTTTGCTAGATAATACAATGCGTTGTTGAGTACAACTCACAATTCACATCCGTTCAAAATGGTGACTTGCCTTTTAAAGCTAAGTTTTATTATTAGTTTTTCGACTTGTTTGGCGTTTGTTTGTAAATTTCGATATGATAACTAAGTTATCTGATATATTTGTGGTATTTTAATACACCTATCTTTTATATTATTGTATTAGTTAAACAGGCACAATGAGTCATCGTGTACTTTAGTACTTACTAAACTTTTACCAGAGCGTAAAGTTTCAAATTTTCTCACAACTTGTATTGAGGGGAATACTTTTTGTATTGAAATATTTTCAACTTTGTGAAAGTTTGAAATAATTTATTACTAAATTATTATACAATGTTTTAATAATGAGTCACAATAATTAACACGTTTACTCAACCTATTTCCTATGAAAATAATTTTTATGATAAAAACTATTTTGCAGTATTGATTTATAGGTGTAATGTAGTGTTAATGATAGTGAATGTGTACAAAAAATTTTCAAAGTAATCTTTATATTTTTAATATTACCTAAATAATTAACTAAGTACTAAACTTAATTATATTCTACTTAGTTAAATACCTCGTCTAGTCCTCCTTACTACATTTATTACAACTTTCTAGAAATTAAACATTCTAATATTTAATGCATTCAAAAATACCATGTGTTAAACATTTTTATAAAATAATTCCCGACTAATCTTTAATGCATTCAAAAATACCATGAATTTACCATTTTTTAAAAAATATTCCCAACTAATCTTCAATGCATTAAAAAATACCACGAGGTAATTTTTTATATAAAATGATTCCCGACTACTAGGACCTAGGTTCAGGAAAAATTGAGAACAAATTAATAAAATAAAAGCAATCAAGCAGGAAATCTCCTACTAATTAAAATTAAATTAATTGTTTACAGTATTTTATTACTAGTCAAATATTGTATTAAGATTGCTTTTAAAATGTTTTAAGAGCAATCTGTATATGGATATTTCGTTTCATTATTAAAAATACAATTTAGTATTGAATTTATACATAAATGTCGCCATGTTTTAACAAGCGTTCTACCATATGGCTGTTGAAGAACATGTGCTAAACGAACACAGCAATAAAACGGACCGTTTCTAGTAATTAGCATCTACTTTATGTACTTTGAATAACAAATTGTAGCGGAACGCCAAAGTATAGCTCTCATTCCCATATGCAGATTGATATTAATGTTTCCATTTCAACCCTCGGGAAGGGTTGAATTTCAAAATAAATTTCTGTCTCGTTCAATTTCTCCGTTTCAATAACTCTAGACTCGAAAGCCCTGGGGCGATCTAATCCGTCGATATTTTACCATGGTGATGATATATCTACAATAATTCCTTCATGTTTGCAGGTACCAGAATGAACTGCCAAAGAAGATTAAATCCAGAGGCAAGGACGCGCACATGATACACGAGGAGCTTGTACAACTCATGAAATGGAAACAAGCGGTCAGTACGAGTTTATTATACTAACATCCAGCGAAACCCGTTTCATAACCATCGTATTATTGATAAACTATTAGTTTTTGTGTCAGCCCCGCGCTGGGAAATGAATTGAGTGTAAAATATTAATTCAAAATTGACTTACACGTTCAATTCGTGTAAAGAAATAAAAACAGGATCTTCCTTAACGATCACTTAAACTTGGCTTAACAATTTGTTCAGCCAACGTAATTTGCATCGGCAATTACATTGCAAATACTAGCTTAGAATTTAAAATACCCAAATATCCGTAATCATTTGTGTAAAGTACTTAGTTTAGTTTTAGCACGATTGTTTTACGACCAATACAAACGTCACGCATGTCAATCAATCGCAAGAATAATTACTTCTTATAAACTACAACCAAATATTTACAAGAGATTTATAAACATATTGAACACTTGCAAGTACAAACGACCTATTGAAATTGAACAATGGCTTGAATTTTTTCATCTTGTGTTACAGAGAGGAAAATTTTATCCACAATTATCATATTTGATAAAAGTGAACACGCCGAGGGCTGTGATGGCAGAGACGAAGAAAGCCTTCCGAAAGTTGCCGAACATAGAGTCGGCGATGGCGGCGTTAAGTAATTTGAAAGGAGTGGGCACGGCCACGGCTTCAGCAGTGCTGGCGGCGGCCAGCCCAGACATAGCTCCCTTCATGGCTGATGAATGCGTGCAGGCGATCCCCGAGATGGAGGGAAGCGACTACACTGCCAAGGAATACCTCAATTTTGTAACCCATATTAGGAAAGTCTGTGATAGGTTAAATAAGGTTAGTACACTGAATTATCTATACTCTAACATACAATGCAACATACGAAACGTCTCTTTATTTGGCAAAAGGCCTAAGTGCCCTTTTGTAATGTTTTGGCAGTAGAGTCTAATGGCTTTTGTTTTACACGCCACATGATTTTTAAGCACCCACACAAACTGACAATTTTACTATTGACCTCGCATTTGTGGGAATTTGTATTTGTCACATGGAACTTTAATTAAACACACATAGAATTGCTGAAATAATAATTAACTTTGGCGTTAAAAACAGGAAACTGGCATACCGGCAATAACTGCATTGCAATCCTCATTAATTAATCTTAAATTGATAAATAAGTGTTAAATTCATCCTCTTGATACAATGTAAATAACTCCATACCAATTAAAGTACTTAGTTACTGGTCTATCTTTGGACAACCTGCCCTTATAATCAATAGTTTGGAAATATTTCTCAATTTTTTCTAACACGTGGTATTTTTCCAGGAACAAAACGGCTGTGGCAACAAGTTTTCTCCACACATGGTAGAGCTGGCGTTATGGACACACCACGTGATATCAGACTTGCAGCCGGAACTGCTTGGCAAGGAACGCAGGACGGTAGCGCCAGCCAACGGGGGCTCACCCCTACCCAGTGATGAGAGCAATCTCGAACCACCTTCCACCAATGGCAATGGTGAGTATTCAAACGAAAAAAAATTAATAATCAATTGACTGCCAGTATAGGAGACAATAGAAAATACACGCAATGTTAAATTACCACGTGCAATGTAATTTACCACAAGATACAATGTTTTGTATCTTGTGGTAAACTACATTACACGTCTACCTCATGTTTGACAAAAAAAAAACTGCCAAAATTAAGGGATTTCAATAATGACTGCACATTGTTAAAAATACTTACAAAATATAGATAGATGCATAACATAAATTATTCAATTTTTAAATTAAAATAAGTACATATTTGATTTGATTCATCTATTATTGAATAACATTGGGATAGATTTGAGAATTTCTACTTATATTTGTTTATGAATAGTAGTTTGGTAGCACCCTTAACTAGAGTTAAATTATTTTTTTAAACCCCTTGGCGAGATACAGTTGAATAACTCTGACATTTATATGAACTACTACTATAGGTAGTATGTTAACTGTTCCATTATGTAGAAACTCCCTGTGGTCAACCACACCAATTTAAGAAATAATTCAATCACGAATGTTGCC
Organism: Spodoptera frugiperda; assembly: GCF_023101765.2. NCBI lineage: Eukaryota > Metazoa > Arthropoda > Insecta > Lepidoptera > Noctuidae > Spodoptera > Spodoptera frugiperda. The sequence goes on from NC_064237.1 coordinate 8,994,146, forward strand.
TTGGAATTGCCCACAAACGTAGACTATTTTACATTAAAGTATGTTTAATAGGAAAATTCTAAATTGGTTTACCATTTAGATTGGTAAAAGTTAATTACACAAGTCGTTATTAATTTTATCAACCTGATATTTTAATATTAGGAATATGATACGAACGTAGTTTGTCATTGAAAAAGAGTTTACAAAATAAACACAAATTCGTAAGATATTTATTATGAAAGTCGTCTTTGCTCTAGGTATAATACTTTGCCAACAAAAACTCTACAAAAAAAGTAAAACGGGACATATTCTAATGAATACAAAAGTATTTAAAAAAACCTGTTTTGTAACCCATATTATTGATAACTAAAATATGCTATGGGCATGAATTTGACAACATATACATAATGCATGTGTTTTGCTAAGTTGATAATAGTTAGTGTCGTTCACCTTCTATCCATATTTTAATAACACGTGAAAATTTAGCAAATATTGAACTTTTAATAAGCTTTTGTTTATTTAATCCAGTTGTTCACTTGTCTTGTGCTTAATCGAGACAACTTGAAATGCAGCGCGGTCGCTCGAAATCAGAGAACGCCTGCTCTCATTTCCAAGCCCGTTATTTATGATTAATCAACTACGTTTTTTCGTCCGAAAATTTCGGAAGTTTCTCTTTTATTCATTATTTTTGTCGGACAATTCTTTTCACGTGGTGAATAGGGAACCCAACCTTACATAAACGGAATGATTGTATTCCATCACATACAAAACAAGAGCCTGAACGTATCTTTAGTGTAAATTATAGTGTAGCCATAAAACGTGATCGCAATAAAATTCGAACGCGTATTATGTTTGAAATCCTACTAAAGTCTGGCCTTATTTGGAAGCAAATGTGATAACTTAGGAAGACGAACAAGTCTCTTTGTTTATAATTTATGGGGGTGTTTTTTATAGTGTTTACAAATATGCCTCATGATTCTATAAAGCTTATGAATGAAGACGTCTATCGTGCTAACAAAACCTGTAGGAAGCACTCGGTATATAAGGGCGTATTCACATTATGCGTTGTCCCGCATGTTTTAGCTAACGATGCCTATGATAACTGAATGCGGGACCAAACGACTACGAGGTATAATGATCACGTTTTATGTTATTGCCAGTTTGCTACCCACAATCCAGTGAGCAAACGAGACGAAAATATGTACTGCAGTGTAATTGTGATGTTGTAGATAACTAAGCACCCAGTTAACTTACAAGTAATTGTGCCCGCACAATCGTTACCTACAGAATTTGCGACGCATTCAGCTTACTTCTTAACGACTATTTGAACACGTTAGGGAAATGAGCCATAATCACACGCTCTTAATTTCCGTGTGGGTAGAAATGATCATGATTTCAAGAATGGTTTCTTTGTTACAGGAAAATTAGGCGCAGACTCAGTGAATGAGGACACGACGACGTCGTGCACAGAGGACTCGATGGATGCGAAAGCTGCGTCCCCCGCGACTCCCGCCACCCCCGCGTCCCCCTCCGACAACTCCGACTCCGCCTTCAGCACGCCGCGTGCCAAACGGTAACTATACTTTACACACTCTGTAATTACATTGCATTGTTCCAACTACCAGCCGTCCTATCGGTTTTTATGCACACAGTTGTTTCACCATTTCCACGATAACTCGTATCGAATAGATGTATTCATTTGTTCCGTTTGTTTGCTGCAGGCAAATGGAGGAAGCGAGCTCAGAAGAGAACTCACTGGGTGACTCATCAGACGCGGCCGCGTTACCTATCGCTAAGAAACTTCGAAAAGCTACACACTGACATCCGCGCACTCCCACCAAGCGACCCTCGTGCGCCTATAAATAGCTTTCTAGACTAAAATATTGTACCTAGGTAATTTATTTTTCAATTCCGATTAATTTTAACTTAGCATTAAGTTTAAGTACCGGTCGATTTTGTAAGTTTTATAGGGTATCGATATTTGGGGCGCGCACCGAGCGGTCGGGCGCGTTCGAGAGTATGAGATTGTACAATATTTCGATGTGAGTGTATCTTCGGAGTGGCCCACGAGGGGGCCTAGCGTTAGGTTTCGTTTGTAATAATTTTTAACGTTCGAACGTTCGCATCCAGCGTGACATTCCAATAATTGTAAAGTTTCGGCGGCGAGGGCGCAGGGCCGTCGCCGCGGAGAGATCCGGACCAGATGCCTTGACGAGGCCGCGAGGCCGCCATTCACACCATTGCCTTATGACACAGTCTGCCCGCAGAGTTTATATGCAACAAGATAATACAAAGGTCGTGTTACCCGGGCGCCGGGCACACGGGCCCACATGTAGTTTTTATTGAACAAATATAAGATATTAATTTTATAATGTCGCATTTTTCATTTCTACCAACAATAAACCAAACTTCCTCATTCCAAAATATTATATTTATTCACATGTTCTTACTTTATGCCTTATTATCTACTATTATTATACATTCTATAATGGATACTTGAAATAAAATTAAAGGAAAAAATATCTTGACATCCTATTACATTGTCACTTTCAACACAGCTGAGTAGTTCTTGCAACACCATAATAATACACGAGTCACAAATGGCGCTGCGACCGCAAGCGGAGGCCAGTGTAGCTGAACCACATAACGTTAATCAGGCGACCACATCCTGAGCTCTATCGACTTCCATTTACTCAGCGATAGACTCGGAATACTCTAATGAGATTTTAAAATAATCTCATTGAATTTAAACATGGGCCTCCGGGTATCGATTCGCTTGTACTGTAAAGATTAATGAGGTGTCTCGACGTCTTGTTGTAACTGCGGGTACAAGGTCGCGATTCTAGTGCCGGCGGCCATGCGACCGGCGAAGTCAGGCCGTCGTGCGGGGCGGGGCGCGCCCAGCAAGGCGTCGAGTACATTGCGGGGCGCCCACACGTCGCTGCCGTTGCCGCTGGTGCTGTTCCCGGAACTGCCGTTGCCTGTCGCCCCCGGGGAGAGCGGCGAGTCTGTAGTCGCGCGAATCACTGTGGCACGAGAATCGCCTGTAACAAAGGTTTTTAGTATAACATCATATCTACTTCAAAGGTGTATAAAATTTTATTGGGCTATGCAGTTGTTGGTTGGGTATTAGCGATTCATTCATGCAAAATTTGGGATTGGAATTGATCATTTGATTGAAATTTTTAGAGGGTCTTGCATCTCTGTAATGAATAATTTCTAAGCTAAGTTTTACTTTGAACATAGAGTCAGGTAACAAAATATTTGTTCGCTGCAAAACACTCCAAATATTTTACATACAAAGCTATACTAACTACATACAACAACTGTCTACTGTATTCAAATTCAAATCACGGAACATTATTCTGTTGTGAAACAAAAAAAAAATAAAGAAAAAAAAAACAAAAGACATACTAACTGTTAGAAGAAAAAGTAAGGATAAACATAGAGTTCACCCTTAATGACATTGCTTTGTGGGTGAAAAAATATATGATCAAGGAAAACAAAAAAAAAAAAAACGAATAGTGATGTCCAGTATACGTAGTCATGTCATCATTAGCCACTATATGAGTCCACTGTAGGACTATGAGCCTCATCCACAAAAGAGTGGCTTGCACATAATCTCCACGTTTGCCAGGCGAGTTAGAGAACGCATTTTAAGAGGTTAAGATTTATCAGAATGCTGCTGCCTGGTCTCCATTAAGTATATTCCTTAATCGATGGGATACAGGCGTGAGGTTATCTATGTATGTATGTATGTAGTCGGCTCTTACAATGAAGATACTCCCGCGGGAAAAGTAGGAGTGGACAATTTTATCTTATTCTGGCTATCACCACACGGCTAACACTAATGTACCTAAGTGTACAAAATTGAAGCCATTGATGTGTTACTTACAACCGACAGTTCGACACTGTTGACCTTTTCATGCTAATTACTGTGACTTCGAAACCGTAGCTACGTTTTAAAATGTTGCCCTTGATCAATTTTACTGCATTGTGCTTTTACAATGGCAATTCAGGAGAATAGTTTAAATTTTACGTAAGTAACATAGTTCTTTTTTTATTGTATTGGTAGTATTGATATATTAGGAGGTCGTATCTACTTTGTGTAATACTTTCTCCTTGGGTTTTTTCCAAGTGGATTGGGGTCAGAAGAGAGTCTTAATGATTAGGCTCGTCGCCAGCTTATAATTTTGCCTGATGGGCATTGTACGTTTTTGTTTTTACATTAAAGCTATTTCTTATGATTTGTTTTTTTCGCCATATAAAATTTTACTTTACTTTAGGAAATAACAGTCAATGTAGGGTAAAAGACGTAGTTTTGGTTTGTTGTAGTTACTCCAAAATTGAAAGCAAAAGTGCTTATTTGATAACTGAAATAGGAAGCAACGAAATGTTAACAATTGGTTTTTAAACCGTTCCTTAAAAAAACAGTTACATCACGTTATTAGCAAAAAATAGTTGCATTAAGTTACAGATGAGTTTAGATCCCCGAGATCCATGTGCGTCCCATTCTAGGTAAATATGGTACGAGAGCTAGCAACGTCGAAAAAACAAGCATTTCAAGAAGGCCAGTTTTTAGATATATTATGTCTCTCAGTCTCCCAGACATCATACGGGCTATCTGGCACCTGGTAGTCGTTGCGTTCATCAGTGCGCATCGCATTTGTACAGGTAAAATTTCAATTTTTCAAACCATTTTGAGAAGTTATTTTTTATTATTATTATTTCTATTGAACTTATAGTAACATGAATCTCTTATTGCCAGGCATTTTTCATGTTGTTTAAGGTCTGCCAGGCGCCAATTTTGAATAAAAAAAAAAATTTTTTTCAAATCATTTTAGTATGGCTGAAATTTTAGTATGATGTTATTTAAGTAAGAAAAGACCCAAAATTAATTTGCCAAGCAGTTATTCGGTTGTTAACCTTCAGCCAGACCGATCTAAAACTGAAAAATGATGTAGTATCATTTCGCTTGGTCTAGAAATATTTGTCGAACGAATTACAGAGAAAGGGATTAAACAACCGGCCATGTGCGAGTCCGACTCGCCCATGAAGGGTTCCGTAGCAGCAAGTAGACGACTAAATAAAAAAGTTATAAAATAACTTGGTTTTACATAGTGTTTTTATGAACGACAAAGTTATATTTGTGGTTTTGGAAAATGTTTTATTTCTTAAAAACTAATAATGGTATCTCGTTCAAACCAATTTTAGTTGAAACATTTTATTGAAATGTATAGCATAGCATATATTTTTTTTAATTTCCTTACTCTCTTATTTTAAAAGTTAGAGGGGGGTACACTAATTTTTCCACTTTGGAAGCGTCTAACTTTCAAACGATTGATTTTGACGAAAAATGGCTTTAGAAACCTTAATGTCTTTTTTAAAGACCTATCCATAGACACCCATCACGGATATGTAAGCTGAAAAATTTTTTTTTTTAAATCAGTTCCATGTATGGGCTGGCCCCCTTAAATTTTTGAATTTATTAATTTTTATTCAAAATTCGAATAGCGGTTACTGAAACACAACAACCTACAAAATTTCAACTTTGTAGGCCCAACAGTTTGGGAAATAAATGGCTGTGACATACGGACGGACGGACAGATTTGAAAAAATTTTTTTTTTATTCAAAATTGGCGCCTTGTAGACCTTAAACAACATGAAAAATGCCTGGCAATAAGAGATTCATGTTACTATAAGTTCAATAAAAATAATAATAATAAAAAATAACTTCTTAAGGACGCGTTCTCAAATCTGACGTAAATAAGCTATTTTTCGGTGCATATTACGACCAAAACAAACTTAACTGAACATAACTAACATTTACAATAGATAGATCACTTCTTTATCTCCAAAAATATAGATTTGTAATGTGAAAAAAGTTATATTTTATTATTGCAAACACGATTTTTCTTTACCTCTTCACACAAAAAAGGGTTGAGTTTAGGGACATTTTACTGCTACTACACGCATAATTCTGAATCTCAAAAAAATATCCCGGGGAAGCAGACATAATCAAAAATTATACTATAGGAAAAAATTACGAAAATATTACAAATTGTCTGGGAAATAAATAAAAGTTCCCGTTTAATTTTTCCTCCTATTTTGCTGTCAGACATCAACTTTAAAGCGTAGCAATAAGGGTTATTTTATTTGTTTACTATTTAGATTTATTAGATAGAAAATGTCAAATGAAATTTCAGTCTGCGCTCGAGCGCTGTCGTGGGTGGACGCTGCGTCGCCTGTTACAAAAAATGGCCTTGAAAAAGATCGCTGTACGAGTACAAAATATTTGATATTATACTTCACAAACCAATCTTGATATTTTTACCGACTTCACAAAAAGGAGGAGGTACTATGTTCGGCTGTTTGTATGTTTTTTTTTACACATTCTGTACGAGCAACACTTTACTGAATATAGAATGTTTCGTTATATTATTTTGAACATGAGGTTAAATCAAAATCCAAGATGGCGCCGACAAGATTTGCCAACTTTCCACCATGGGTGTCATTTTCATGGTTTTTACCGACTTCACAAAAAGGAGGAGGTACTATGTTCGGCTGTTTGTATGTTTTTTTTTTTTGTATGTTTGTTCATCGAATACTCCGTCAATTGTCGACGGATTTTCAAAATTCTTTTTTGTTCGAAAGTAGATAGTTCTGAGGTGGTCCCATTGTCACCAAGTTAGGATCTGATGATGGGATCTTAGAGAAATCGAGGGAACTCCTCAAATATTATTGGGAACTATATAGTGATTTTGGTATATTCATCTAGAATTGAAGCATTTACAGTCAAAAAGTAATCTTTGAAGAGGTGGAACTGATGAAGAAGACCAGAAATGACCAATGGAACTTCATACTCACATAGAAATCACAATAAAGTTATACTCCGTCAATTGTCGACGGATTTTCAAAATTCTTTTTTTGTTCGAAAGTAGATAGTTCTGAGGTGGTCCCATTGTCACCAAGTTAGGATCTGATGATGGGATCTTAGAGAAATCGAGGGAACTCCTCAAATATTATAGGGAACTATATAGTGATTTTGGTATATTCATCTAGAATTGAAGCATTTACAGTCAAAAAGTAATCTTTGAAGAGGTGGAACTGATGAAGAAGACCAGAAATGGCCAATGGAACTTCATACTCACATAGAAATCACAATAAAGTTAATTAAGTGACTGTGACAATACAAATAAATAAAGTAGTTATTGAGATAGAGAATTTTAACCGACTTTTTTAGTTGCGATTCTGAGTATCGCAACTAAAAAGTGTGAAATAAAATACTTTTTACAAAAAATAAACCGACTTCACTAAAAAAGTTAAAAATAACTTTAATTTCGGAAGTCGGTGTAACAAACAAATAATAGCGAGAAACACCGACTTCCGAAATTAAAGTTATTTTTAACTTTTTTAGTGAAGTCGGTTTATTTTTTGAGGTCGCTTATAGCGAATAGGTTTAAAGAATTTATTCTCATCTCTCTCTCGAATATGGAGTCAAAATCAAAATCCAAGATGGCGCCGACAAGATTTGCCAACTTTCCACCATGGGTGTCATTTTCATGGTTTTTGGGGTCGCTTATAGCGAATATGGAGTCAAAATCAAAATCCAAGATGGCGCCGACTAGATTTGCCAACTTTCCATCATGGGTGTCATTTTCGTGGTTTTTGGGGTCGCTTATAGCGAATATGGAGTCAAAATCAAAATCCAAGATGGCGCCGACTAGATTTGCCAACTTTCCATCATGGGTGTCATTTTTATGGTTTTTGGGGTCGCTTATAGCGAATATGGAGTCAAAATCTAAATCCAAGATGGCGCCGACTAGATTTGCCAACTTTCCATCATGGGTGTCATTTTTATGGTTTTTGGGGTCGCTTATAGCGAATATGGAGTCAAAATCAAAATCCAAGATGGCGCCGACTAGATTTGCCAACTTTCCATCATGGGTGTCATTTTCGTGGTTTTTGGGGTCGCTTATAGCGAATATGGAGTCAAAATCAAAATCCAAGATGGCGCCGACTAGATTTGCCAACTTTCCATCATGGGTGTCATTTTTATGGTTTTTGGGGTCGCTTATAGCGAATATGGAGTCAAAATCTAAATCCAAGATGGCGCCGACTAGATTTGCCAACTTTCCATCATGGGTGTCATTTTTATGGTTTTTGGGGTCGCTTATAGCGAATATGGAGTCAAAATCTAAATCCAAGATGGCGCCGACTAGATTTGCCAACTTTCCATCATGGGTGTCATTTTTATGGTTTTTGGGGTCGCTTATAGCGAATATGGAGTCAAAATCAGAATCCAAGATGGCGCCGACTAGATTTGCCAACTTTCCATCATGGGTGTCATTTTTATGGTTTTTGGGGTCGCTTATAGCGAATATGGAGTCAAAATCTAAATCCAAGATGGCGCCGACTAGATTTGCCAACTTTCCATCATGGGTGTCATTTTTATGGTTTTTGGGGTAGCTTATAGCGAATATGGAGTCAAAATCAAAATCCAAGATGGCGCCGACTAGATTTGCCAACTTTCCATCATGGGTGTCATTTTCGTGGTTTTTGGGGTCGCTTATAGCGAATATGGAGTCAAAATCAAAATCCAAGATGGCGCCGACTAGATTTGCCAACTTTCCATCATGGGTGTCATTTTTATGGTTTTTGGGGTCGCTTATAGCGAATATGGAGTCAAAATCTAAATCCAAGATGGCGCCGACTAGATTTGCCAACTTTCCATCATGGGTGTCATTTTTATGGTTTTTGGGGTCGCTTATAGCGAATATGGAGTCAAAATCTAAATCCAAGATGGCGCCGACTAGATTTGCCAACTTTCCATCATGGGTGTCATTTTTATGGTTTTTGGGGTCGCTTATAGCGAATATGGAGTCAAAATCTAAATCCAAGATGGCGCCGACTAGATTTGCCAACTTTCCATCATGGGTGTCATTTTTATGGTTTTTGGGGTCGCTTATAGCGAATATGGAGTCAAAATCTAAATCCAAGATGGCGCCGACTAGATTTGCCAACTTTCCATCATGGGTGTCATTTTCATGGTTTTTGGGGTCGCTTATAGCGAATATGGAGTCAAAATCAAAATCCAAGATGGCGCCGACTAGATTTGCCAACTTTCCATCATGGGTGTCATTTTTATGGTTTTTGGGGTAGCTTATAGCGAATATGGAGTCAAAATCTAAATCCAAGATGGCGCCGACTAGATTTGCCAACTTTCCATCATGGGTGTCATTTTCATGGTTTTTGGGGTCGCTTATAGCGAATATGGAGTCAAAATCAAAATCCAAGATGGCGCCGACCAGATTTGCCAACTTTCCAACATGGGTGTCATTTTCATGATTTTTGGGGTCGCTTATAGCGGATATGGAGTCAAAATCAAAATCCAAGATGGCGTCGACTAGATTTGCCAACTTTCCATCATGGGTGTCATTTTTATGGTTTTTGGGGTCGCTTATAGCGAATATGGAGTCAAAATCTAAATCCAAGATGGCGCCGACAAGATTTGCCAACTTTCCATCATGGGTGTCATTTTCATGGTTTTTGGGGTCGCTTATAACGAATATAAAGTGAAAATCTAAGTTCAAGATGGCGCCGACATAAATATATAAATAACCATGCCAGATCCTGCCCCACTTAATTTCATCAATGTACAAAAAATGTAAATTAATCAAAATTATGCAATGAAAATAAGACCCTTGGTTACTTAATTATTATTCTGATAAACTTGCGGATAAAAATTAGGAAATAAAAAGAATTTTAAAAACCCAAGGCCTATTTCCTGTATTTATCGCGACCCTCTGCGTTTCTTAGTACGCTTGCACAAGGAACAAAACGAGTCATTCAATAAAAAAAAGATTTATTAATGTAATGTGTACGAATTTTAATATGAATTTGGTTTTAATACATACTGCTAGTTAATTTTTTTTTTATAATATATATTATATTGAATGCATATTATAATTATGATTTCGTGTTTGAACGTTAGTGATTAGATGTAACGAAACCTCATTGGCGTGCGTGTGTCATTATGTCCAAAAAGTCATTATTTGACATTCACTCTGTCTGTTCTGTTTACATTGTTGTTTCGTTATGATTATGAATTAAAGTAGGATTACTAAAGGTGATATTGGTGATGAGTGATGACATTCCTTCCTTTCATAGCTAAACACCCTATGATAGCATTGTAATTTAATTATTTCTACCATTATAACTGCAATTAACCTAACCTAAATGTAATATTTTGTACTTAGATTCATATAGAAACCGCAAGATCTAAAGGCTTTTAATCATGTTTTTAGTTATCACTAATAGAGCAGCAATAGAATGCTACATTTGGCATGTCTGTACACTATATTTTTTTGGTGGGACAAAGCTCTATAGAGATTCTGGCATTGTCATTTTTCGACATGAGTGTCATTGTTGTGGTTTTTGGGGTCGCTAATATCGAATACGGAGTGAATCATTCGATTTTATAAAAATTGACTTCTTCCGGAATTAATTGACCCAAGACAGGCAAGAAATATGAATTTACGGACTCATTCCTCGCATATTCAAACAAATATCGTGAAAATAAAGAATTGATGTTTAATTTATTTTATGTATTTTCTTTGTTTGTTCCACCCAGGTCTTGTCACGTTCGTTACCATAATTGTTTTTTTTTATCTTGGCGACCCCGAAAACCATTGATATAAAAGCATAATAAAATATACAATGTGATAGGGGTGAGACTTCTAACCCGTTAAGGCTGAGTTCTACATCTAATTTTATCGACAAAAGTCGGGGGTCGAATGGGTCGAATCCCCTCCCCCTAAAATTATGGCTATTTTAATATTTTTTTTACTTTTTTTGATATCAAAGGTTGTATGCGTCGTAGAAACAAAAAAAAACGACAAACGGTAGCTAATAACCTTGGCTAACTAATTCATTACTTTTTTCAAATGTTTGATAATGTTTTGGTGAGAAAAAAATCATTTGTGAATTATTTTTACCGAAAAAAAAAATTTTCAATATTTTCAATTAGGGGTTCAACCCCCCATATTTTTTTTTTTGTCGATAAAATTAGATGTAGTACTCAGCCTTAACGGGTCAGAAGTCCCACCCCTATCACATTGTAGATTAAAAAAACTTAAAAACATGTTTTTTAATATTAATACTAACAGTAGGCGGAAAATTTAGTATTGTTATGAGAATAATTAGTATAAAAGATATGGCGAAAAAGTGCTCATCACGCTAAATATCTTTTCTTGAAAGTATATTCAAATCTCTTCAGGTTCGGCTGGGCTGGAGTCCATGTCAGGGATTCTACATCCTCGATTTTCGTATGGCGCTAAAATGTGCTCATCACGCTGAACAACTTTTCTTAAGATAGTATATTCATATCTCTTCAGGTTCATCTGGGCTGTTAAGTGTCCACGTCAGGGATTCCTGACCCTTGATTAATTTCTACGAGGTATTAATTTGCCACCGGTCCTTGATAAGTCTACAAAGTTTGAACGAAATCGGTCCGTTTAAAATGGGTAAAAATCGAGTTGGAAGAGGTCGGTTACATAGAAACATACAAACAAACACACATACATACATCCTTTACATATGAAACTAAATAAAAGCATGTAAAAAGTTAGTTTTGCGTTGGCACCATTTGATTTTTGATTTCGAACGCTTACTTTCCGAAAACTATGAAAATGACACCAATCGAATAATCCGAGCCCAAATTCGGCACTGAACGGAATTGAACAACAGATAACACAAAACATTTGAGTCTACGCACGCACTAAACAAAATAAAAATATTAAAAAAGAAAGTAAGAAAATATTCAAACTTTCAAAGTATCAAGTTCATTTTGTCATAATTTCCGCAGCTATCCGTGCGTATGTGTGTATTGTTGAGAGTCGTGTCAATGTAGTGATGCGATTCGATACCTGTCAATTATGAGAACGCGTCCTTAAAATGGTTTGAAAAATTGAAATTTTACCTGTACATATGCGATGCGCACTGATGAACGCAACGACTACCAGGTGCCAGATAGCCCGTATGATGTCTGGGAGACTGAGAGACATAATATATCTAAAAACTGGCCTTCTTGAAATGCTCTCTCAAAAACGTTGCCAGCGCTTATACTAATAGGTTTCAGACACTTATACTGTTACAATGTGATAAAAAAAATGTCGTGTACAATGATAGATACATACTGTCAGTCTGATGGTTGTTGTGAGCGCGGCAGTCGAGTAGTACCCGCAGTAACGCGCGGTGTTGCGGCGCGGCAGCGTGCGCCCTGACCAACGCCTCCAGTTCTCCCCAAACTTGCCGCCATTGCTCCTCGCGACGACCCACTGATTTTCCTCTATAAAAATATATATTAGAATCTTATTTACCCTCAATTACATTTCACAGTCCGTCAGGATATCCGATAAGTTTCAGTAGTCGACATAGAGATTGACGAAGTCGTCGATAAAAGCTACGACTAAACTAAGCACTGTTTCCGGAGCTGCGGACTAACTAGCGGGTTTACCGGGGCTCCGGTTAGAAAAGCAGGAGTAGGTACGGGGTGGTTTTAGTCAGTAAGAGTCTGACACTCCCTCTCACCTCGCTCAAGGCGGGAGAAGTCATTGGATGATTTTCCCCTTTAAAAAACTTGTTATGTCACATACCTCATGTTAGATGGAAGCTGATTGGTCGGGAACTCATGCCGCGACTCCATGGCCAATAAAGACAGGAGTACATTCCGACACGTGTCCACTTCTTCATCAGTCAATGTTTCTTGTACTACTAGTCGGGTTAACGGTTCTAATACCTGCGAAGTTTTAAAGAAAAGTTATTTCAGGTTCTAGAAGCGTTGTAGAATTAGAAAACTAAATTTAGATTGGGGTTAAAATACATCACATAATATGACTGTTTCTAGCGAACCCTATACTGAAAATAAAAATATACTTAAGTCAAAAAGGGTATCATTCAACTTACCAGGACAACGACGACTTCATATTTGAAAAAGGGAAAGGGCTCAGTACCGCAGAGTTTGGCGCGCAGTTATTTATTCAAAGCTAAGGTTCTAAAAGATTTGTTTTCTCTAGGTGCTCCATATTGACATAACAATATAAATATTGAAAACTTACCGATCCTAAATTAAATATGAGTGTGGAAGATATAGTGAGCGGCCAGTACGTTGTATGTCGCTGTAGCCGCGCCCTCGCTCGCGCGTTTGCGCCGGCACCGCGTAGTGGGTACAGTCTATTTTGTTGCATTAGAGCACCGAATTCTTTGATTCTGTAGGAATTATTAATTAACATGGTATTATGTATTAATATATTGAAGTGATGAATAATTGATGAAGACAGTTCTCAGTTCTCAGGTTCGAATGCAAAATCTTGAATAAACATTATAGCGGTCTAGAATTTTGCTCAGGGAGAAAACAGTAGTTTAAGCTTACTGGAGTTATGTTATTATTATACAACTTACTTTATTGTATTGTGATATCTATGAAAAAAGTATTTGTCTTTTCAATCAAAAGGTTCCACGAGTAATAGAAAATACCTAAACAGTTTACTTGATACCTGTAATCAGTGACCCGTCCCCCAGCCCCCTCAGACAAAGCAGGCGGGTCGTCGTACGGCGTCCGTCCCCCCAGTGCTCCTATCCACAACTCTCCACCCTGCGCTGCTAGTACGTGCGACGCTGATCTACCGCCGCCTTTCCTGTACAAGAAAATTGTTATATCATCGTTATATCTTGACTTTAACTATTCTATTCGCTGAATAACGTATTGGCGTAAGCTGTAATGTTATATATGTAAATTTGGAAATAAATAAATAAATCGTCATAATAATCAGCCAGTCTATTTGCCGTACTCAGAGATATTTAATGATTACTTAAACTATTTCTTAGTAACGATTTCGTTACGAAAACGTAAACTAACTATTAAATGGCTCATTGTTAAGAATTTGAGTCATTTAAGTAACCATTAAATGACTCTGAGTGTGCTCAGCTGAATAAAGGCTTAGAGCGGCCGTACACGGACTGCTCGAGCAGTTAGCGGCTGAGCGACATACACGGACGGCTCGAGCGGTCGGCGTCGACTGCTCGAGCCGTCGGTTGTTGACTGCTCGAGCAGTTGGGTAGCGTGTACTCAACTGCTCGAGCAGTTGATGTTCTTTTGATTTTTTCAGCAGACGCCGCGAGGGCGCAAAGGGCGGGGGGAGGAAAGTCGGAGAGCTGTCGACTGCTCTAGAGCAGTCAACGGCTCGAGCAGTCCGTGTATGCCTCGCAACTGCTCGCGAGCGGTCGACGGCACGATGGAATTTCATCGTGCAGTTGACGGCTTGAAGCGGTCACGACTGCTCGAGCAGTCGTGTGTACGGCAGCGAATGAATGGCTATAGTTCATCGCGCAGTCGCGGCGTCAAGCAGTCGGTTATAACTGCTTGAAGCCGTCCGCGTACGGCTGGCCTTAGGGTTTAGGTGCCATAGACATTTCGATAGGTTATCGAAATTATAGCAGAAACTGCCTTATTTATCCCTTTCTCAGTAGCAGGTTGTACGTTTGAAACATAGCCATTCTTCATTATTATGTTATCAGCATTCTCACGTAACTGTTTGACATGGTGCGTCGACAAAGACACGACGCCGCGTCGTCTCTTAGAATGCTGCTCATGAATATGAGCCTCTAGCTTGGCTTGAAACTAGTCAAATTCCTCGTTGAACAGTTACGTAAGCCGATAACATAATAATTAATTTAGTATGTCTCATGAAATGTATAGTAAAATTATTACCATTTTTGATTATTTGGTTGAAGTCACATGAGACGTACATTACTTAAATTTCTCAGTCTTACCTCGGAACTTCAAGAGTGACAGATCTGCCATTGAGTAGGAAGTTGACGAGGCAGGCGGACGGGCGTGACGCCACGTCGGCGGGGGTGACGCGCCACAGTGCGCCACAACAACCTGACGCGCCCCCCTCGGCACCGCGCGGCGTCCACCAGCGGAGCACTACCTACACACCATAACATTCGTATTAATATAACACCTTTTTTAAAAGAAAAGCATCATTAACCACTTGTATGTCAGTATATAAGACACAATAGAAAACACATTGTGTCTCGCGTAGATCTGCGTTCCGACAGACAACGGGATAAAGCTAATCGTACGTATCGCACGCAACGGATTTTAGTACGTCTTGTATAGAAAAAAGAGAAACTTATACAACCACGTTCACTGATCCGCATCATCGGCAATGCCTACATGCGATGCGTACCGATGACGTCATACGGAATGCGTGTGATGCGTACGATGCGTGCGATGCGTACGATGCGGGCCTGTGGAAGCTTGCCTTTATACACACACACAAAAAATATTGAATCAAAGTAAAAATATACTTATATAGAGCGACCAGCGCAAATATCAAGATGAGACGAATAAACGATGCATAGTTGATGTTCTATAAGTTTTGTTTGTGCTCATGTTATGAATGGGACTTACCGATTCCAAAGCTTCAGCAGCAGTTTGCGACGCTCGCAGCCCCGCGTGAGCGTCTGCCGCGTGAATTATCTCCACATCGTAATTCGCACTAGAACTTGCATTTTGTTCTTCCTGTAAATTAAATTAAGGATATAAAGGTGTCTTACGTTGGTAGACTCTAAGCTTAAGTGAAACTACTAAGGACTTTGGTTTTATTTTAGGGCATTGTGGTTTTCTGTTTTCAAAAGTTCAAATTTTTTATATGGCATTATATCAACACAGGACCATTCGATGGTAAGTGGTCACAAATTGATATCACAAGTAAAGAAAAATATATTTTAAAACTCACCTTCATAGGAATACCAGTGACAGTGGTGGTAGCTAATTTATAATGTGGCAACACCAATCGACCAAGCAGATTGGCTAATGCACTCGCTCGTGAGACTATGACTTCTACACCGATCTGTCCACCAGCTATCTGAAAGTATTCAATGTAAATCATGGGTTCAATCTATACTAATATTATAAAGCTGAAGAGTTTGTTTGTTTGAACACGCTAATCTCCAGAACTACTGGTCCAATTTGAATAATTCCTTTTGTGTTGAATAGTGCATTTATCGAGGAAGGCTATAGGCTATAAAACATCACGCTATGACCAATAGGAGCCAAGCAAAGCGGGTGAAACCGCGCGGAAGTAGCTAGTTATACATAATTGACATTAATTATTTTAAAAAATATATTACGTTATAAATTACCTCTGCTAATGGTTGATTGGTGACTCTGGTTTCTGCATTCTCTGGTGTGACATTTATTATCACTATATGGCAATAATGTATTATTATGGGCCTGTAAAACAAATAAGGCCTCAATTTACATTATGGTTCATGGGTAGCAAGCTACATACTGTATAGTGTTAGTCTAATTTAGACACTGTATAGTGTCAGTCTAATTTAGTCAGGAGGCTGCAAGTGTGATTACATAGCAAATGTTTTTGTGTTCATGGGTTGGGTAACACCCCTATGGTAAAACCTGATACATACTCATAATTGGTTAAAAGTAGTTACAATTAAAATGTGTACCTCAGCCTACCCTTGAAGGAAAAGGTACTGTGTATTTTGAAAAATGAATTTGTAATTATAATTGGCACATTTTAAGAGATCAACATTAGTATGCCAATATTCTACTATAACTAGTTATGAACGTCCAAACTATAGGTAATGTATGTTATGGTAAGGTGTGTATGTTTACATACTGTGGTGGTGTTGTGCTTGCCGAATCAGTAGTAGTAGGTGGCGGGGCCATTGAAGCTTTCTTGTTGATTTGCACAATAGTGTTGTGTGCAATGTCCTTTAGGTTCTTAATAGAATCATTGTCTCTAGCACTTGTTATACAAATTACGCGTCCACTGTAAAATATAAAAATAAAATTATTATTTTGAGAAACCATGTTTTAATAAGTAAAAGGTTTTGTTCAACATTTTTTTTATATAACTCAATTATGTTTGTATGATAGTAAGAATGATTCTAGTATTGATTATTGAATGATTTTTATATGTCATGTTAGCTAGGAATATAGGAATAATAGAAACATTAAACACTGATACCAAGTACCAAACAACAAATACAACAAAAGATCTGGGTACAAGGCAGCAGTATCACTTACCGGTTTTGAAAATGTCTCTCAGTAGGTCTACTGGCCTGTTCCGGTGATGGTTCTGCTAGTGCCTCTATGGCAGCCACAAGACCTTCCACATCACCACCAGCTCCACGCCTGACAGGCCCCACCAGACACAATCCATTCAGAAGCTAAAACAAATTAATTTCCTATTTGAAATTGGCAATGCATTGTCTTTGCCTGCCCCCATGGCAGACAGGTGTGAGGTTCTGCATGTATGTAATTTCAAAGTATTTCAAAGTATTATTGACAGAAAGTTAAGTGTTTAATTGTTAAACTTTTGTAAAAATTGCATTCAAATCTGACATTTTACAATTTTTAACAAACATACAATCTGTAATGTAATTAGAGCAATTATAATATTTCACTTAAACGAATAGGTAATTAACACAAATTAATGAATGTAGTGCAAATAAGATGCAATTATTTATATATTTTCAGCTGTGATCATCCCACTGCAGGCCTCCCTACTATCTTTCCACTCTTCTCCTTAGAGAGTTTTCTGAGAGAGTTCACTGCAACACCAGCATAGTTAGAAACTTACATGTGTTAAATTTTGCTGTGTAGCAGCCCATGTATTGAGCATATGAGCTGTGTTGTCACTCACAACAAACCGCACCTGAAATCATCAAGCAATTATTGAGTAGGTAGTACTTTAAGTTACATCTGTAGGAATAGCCTATGAGAGTGTTATGTATGTAGGTAAATAACTTAATATATAATGGTGGATATCCTGATTAACAGGTTAACCGCCATGTCGGATAATGGTGATCTATGGTAAGCAGAGAATTTGCCTTGCACAGTTTTCTTTCGGCAGTTAATGCTTTTACTACTCTCACAGTTGAGCTAGTTGACTTTAAAACTATAGTTTAGGTACTTATAGGTACTCAATGGAGCAACAAGTCACTCTTACCAGTTTGCCTTCAGGAAATAAATCCCATACTATCCTGCAGTACTCTACTGCCGCTTCCACACTGCATGTCCATAATGACTTACAGATTGGTGGTACAGGCAAATAACCCCGGTTCTTCGGCACATCAAAGTCTATCGGATTATCTGATGATATACCGAAATACGGTGTATGGTCTAGCACAAATATCGTCTTGTGATTTATAGGAAACATTGTTATTGTATTTATTTTTAACGATTTGACATTATTCAGTTAAAAACAAAGTTTTCATCGAGAGTGAATTTATTTACAACTTCACAAGGCAAATTGCAATTGGAAACGTTTTGTGTCAGCTGTCATTGTCATTCACGTTGACAGTCGAACAAAAACTCCATAAAAATGTCAAAGCGATTTTAACCAATCAGAAGAAATATTGAAAACTTCCGCTAAGAATTGCCAATGTAAAATATATTGTTTACATTTTCTAAGAAAAATTTTAGAAAATTCTTTTCCAGTATCTGTTTCAGTTTATTGAGTGTACATAAAAACAAAAAATGGTTCAAGGATTTACCACGAAATAATACGAGCTCCAACTTTTTTAACGATAATTTAATATATATTTTTTGCCATAGCAGCATTTAACATTCACAGATTATATAAAACGTTGGCAAATCGAAAAACCGATAATGAGATAATAATCGATTTTTCGATTAAATTGTTATAAAAAGCATAATCAAACATATTATAAAATGCGATTATGTAAAATTAAATCAAGCAATAGGATGTAGGAGGATGTGGATCCTACAAAAATATAAGACCGATTTCTAAGATATATTTTAATGGTCTACGTATATTATGGTATAAAATATGGAGTATTTAATTTTATTTATATTTATTTCTATTATTGTTTGATTACATTGAAAAGAAAATAAAATTATCTGGACATTTTTTGAAAATATTTCAGATGAATAACCGAAAATAGTTAACAATGTGCACAGCACTATGGTGAATGTGAGAGAATGATAAAATGGTGCATTCGTCGATCAAACCGGGCCACACATCCGAAGCCAGAAATTAAATTAACATCCACCATTTTGTTTATTTTCGCGAAAATAAGTCTTTTCCCGGATACGCTGTAGAATATTGCTGTTTTACCGCTAGACAACAGAGTGATCTATTACTCCTGGCAATGAATATAAGATTAGGAATGTGCTATTAGCGTTCCTATCTATTATCGGGCCCTTGTGTTGAAATTTGCAGACATCGTCCGCGCCGCTAGTAAACATATTTGAAAATTAACAGCATTACGTGGAAGAAAAATAAAAACCCACCTACGCAGGGTACCAGAGTTGATGAGAAAAGTTCGGATAATTACCAAGTTCAAAGGGAGCAATCCCCTAGCGTTAGAGGTACGTGAAGTGCAGTAATCGGAGTTCGGACGTCATAAGTGCGAATAAGCTGTGAGCGTACAGTCTATTCTTATGGTGGAATATTTGTTCAGGAAATAACCAAGAGTAGTGGGCGAGAGTCCCCCGTGGCGCGCCCGGCTAACATGAACCACACGCCTGCACCGGACAGGCAGCATCAGCACGACTCCAATGTTAATCAGGTGGAGGAGATGGAGACTCAAGATGGTTAGTGATGTCACAATATTTACATTGCAATCTATGTTTTTTCTCCCGTATTGTGTAGGTAGAATCTAATTACACCCAAAAATCGAACACTCGTCATATCTCGTTTATAATTGCTTAGTACGCGGATTTACGAGTGTTATTGAACTTATTTGTTAACCAGATTACCCCACATAACCTCAAAATGTATTCAGTAAATTGACAAAGTATTAATTTATGTGTAGTGCCAATTGATTATCAGCAGTGTAAAGCTGAGATTAAAATGTGTATTCATGTGTTTACTTATTTGAATTGGTGTGTAGCTTTCTTTGTTTCAAAAGTGCAAGTCGCTGTCTGAGTGTGAAACAAAAATATCTAATTATAGAATATCTTTGTCAAGATGAATGTTTGATATGTTTAGCATTATTGAATTTGGTTGGAATGCTGTTAAATATTAGAGTTGTTTATTTCTTTGCTTTATAAATGTTTTTTTTTACTATGGATAGCTATAATGGGGGTGTATTTATACTGAAGTACTGGTAACCTCAGAGTGTTTAAATGTCAATGTGATCTTTACATGGATGAATGAATGTGCACCACTGCCAACTGGGGAGGATTAATAGAAAACATAAAAATAAACAAAGTTGTTATGTCAAAAATCCTCATGATATGCTATAAGAATTTATTGATTTATCTTTTATCATTTTGTAGTGTAGATAAGCACAAGTATTTTGTGTTTGTTCATTCTAAGTCTTTATTCTGTTTAGAAGGTTGTTCATGTTCATGTATTCACTTTGAACTTGAATTCAGTTCCTTACTTTGATTACTTATTGATAACTAGCATGAATGAGTGATAAGCACTTGTAAGTTTAAAATGTTTGATAAGAACTTAGTGTAACTATAACTTCTATTGAAGTGGCTTAGACCATGTGATGTGTATTTGTCTAGAGTTGTTTTACCAAAAAAATCAATATTTATTTCCATGATTTTAATCAGAGTCATAAGTTATTTACAAATTGTGTTGTGGATATAACTTCAAAGAGTTTGCACATAAAAATCCTGGTTGTACAAAATAATTTTCCTCTAAATGCTTTGTCAGGTTGACAGTGAATAAATGTCAAAATTCATATCTGTAAAACAATGGACAGATTTGTTTCTCCTGCTTAGTTGCTGTATTTTATTTTAATTGTTAAGTTTACTTTAGTGTGCTGCACATCCAAATCAAATAGAGGTAACATTTGTAAACTCCTGTTCTGAACACATATTGAGGTTTTTCCAAAATCTTTTTTATGAAAAATGTTCTAATAAGACAGCTAATTTCCTACACAAAACATCTGTTTTTTGTTTACATAATGTAGACTTATTTTTATGAATATTGTAAGAAAATGTTCTTCAATGTCATTCACCTATGAAATTGATATCAGGAGGATAGATTACATGATTGTGTATCTTTAGTCAATGTCATGTGTTTGAATGGTTCCATTAATAATGTGTATTATGTTCTTTTTTTGCAGTGGAAACTGTAGACGCTGTCACTGACAAGACCTGGGACGACGAACTTATGAAAGGTCCCAACGGCGAAGTAGTCATGGGCGAGGTTATGAAGAATCAGGAGACCACATCTTCAGACATGCCGGTGAGAATTTCAAGATGTATAGTATGAATCTTACTGTGAAAACTATGACACTGACTGAGACCCTTATACAGTAATCTAATAAGGAATAGAACAAAACTATAGTATTTTATTATCTTTAAACCTCCATATTAAAAATTTTCTAATAAGAAAAAAAAATGACATGTCTTCTCTAGTCTAAGAGAAACTCACATCTATTGTCTAGTCAAAGTAGGAATAAAACCACAAGTTTTATAGCCCTATTTAGACATTTATTTACAAACATTCCAACTCATCAGTTTCTCAGAGATCTACAAAGTTGTTTGGCTATTTTCCTCATTGAAAACCAAATGTCTGTGTAAAAGAGATATAGGCACATTTGAATCTCAAAGTAAGGTCTGATAAACAGATACTGGGTTCTAAATTATCAGATAATACTAGTATCACGTTTTCGCGTGTCTATAAAAGTAATGTGCGAACATTTGCGATTCTTGGTCTCTGAATAATATAGTAGTTCTACATTGAATGTTGAATGAACATGTAGCTATGTCTTGTGTCGCCCACGTCGCACTGTATATGATCCATTTGTAAGATACCATCGCACATTCGCCTCGTAATGGCCCTTCTATTTCTTGATATAGGTATCTATCTTCATGACTTTCAACCACACTCCTTAATAGTTGTCATAAATTGGGACAATGTTTTAGTTTTATTTGTACCACTGATATTCATGACTGAAATGAAATTCAGAACGTAATATAAGAGAAAGTACTATTTTAGAGATAATTTTTAAAAGTAAATTAACATAATGTATGGAGTAGTATTAGCATGATGTTTACGTCCACAGCTGGCTTGTCTCGACACCGAGATGGAGGATGATGAGGCGCGGTCAGAAACGACATTCCGCTTCACGGTACAGAACTTCAGGAACTTGAAAGATTCCGTACTGTCGCCGGCGTGCTACGTCCGGAACTTACCGTGGAAGATAATGGTGATGCCGAGACAAGCGCCCTCACCCGACCGACAACAGCAGAAGTCGCTAGGATTCTTCCTTCAGTGTAATGGGGAGAGTGAGTCTTCGAGTTGGTCATGCTATGCTATGGCAGAGTTAAGACTAATCTCCCACAAGCCAGATACCGAACCCTTCTTTAGGAAGATTCAACACTTGTTTTATAGGTTTGTTGATTTATTTTTCAGTTTTTGCCTGGTTATATCAAGGGAGATGTTTTGCCAAGGGCTAGTTAGGAAACTTAATTTTTTTGTAAAAACTAGCATGTGAAGTTCAATTTTCTTATATTTACTACAGCATGTTTTTTTTTGTCTTAAGAAAATCTTTCTGCCAGATATTAATGCTCATAGTTGTAGTTACTTCTATCTTCGAATGTTGTATATAATATATTTCATATAAAAATCTTCAGCAAAGAAAACGATTGGGGTTTCTCCCACTTCATGGCTTGGAACGACGTATTGGATCCCGAGAAGGGTTACATAAAGGACGACGCAATCACGTTGGAAGTGCACGTGACCGCCGAAGCACCTCACGGTGTCTCTTGGGACTCGAAGAAACATACCGGTTATGTCGGTGAGTATTGTGGAATAAATACACGTGTGTCACGTCATTAGCATGCTTCTGGAATGACTTGAGACCAATTCAAAAAGAACTTTATTCTACTTAAATTAAGGCGTAAATTAATTTGATTTCGCATGTTGGTGTATTCGTATTGTACAAGTAAACCGATCAAACCAAATGATTACACATGCAAAATTCCGCCGATTTCAAATTGAAATGTTGGCGCCGTTGCTAAAAGAGCTTCATGTTTATTCTAGGTCTCAAGAACCAAGGCGCGACGTGCTACATGAATTCGTTGTTACAAACTTTATATTTTACAAATCAACTACGTAAAGCTGTTTACAAGATGCCCACAGAATCTGACGATAGTACCAGGTAAATGTTTTAGTTATCTGTCCTATCTATTCTAGTATACATACATATTGATATAATCGTCTGACTAATTTATGTTGAAGGTCGTTCTAATACCTGGAAATCCGTTTAGATCTGCTCGAAAGTCGGCAAAGCTAATACGATGAATATAGGAATTAAGCTACTTATATTTTTCTGTTTATATAGGTCTGTGGCTCTGGCACTGCAAAGAGTTTTCTACGAGCTTCAGTTTTCCGATAAGCCAGTTGGCACGAAGAAGCTTACAAAGAGTTTTGGATGGGAGACACTTGACTCTTTTATGCAGCATGATGTGCAGGAGTTTCTTAGGGTAAGTGTTCCTATCTGTCTGAGAAACAATGTACCTAAACGTTTTACGCGGCTGATAGAATAGAGCATGCAATACTATGAGGGTGACTCATCAACTCGTCCCACATGTAGGACGAGTTGCAGAAATTCAAAATAAGTATTATTTTCATTCTGCAACTAGATGAATTACCCGACTTTGATATCTCGAATATGATATATTCATGATTATATGATCAATGAAGAAATAGTTTCTTCATACGATCGTTTTCTGTTTAATACATAGTATTCACGTAGTAAAGAAACAATGTTTCCTTACAGGTATTGTTAGATAAATTGGAAAGTAAAATGAAGGGTACATGCGTGGAAGGAACAGTCCCTCGCCTGTTCGAGGGCAAAATGACGTCGTACATCAAGTGCAAGAACGTGAACGTCTCCAGCACGCGTGTCGAAACGTTTTACGATATTCAACTTAATATTAAAGGGAAAAAGAACAGTGAGTATCTACTCTCTATTTATTTAAAGCAATATTATTTAAAGCAATATTATAATGAAATCATACACAAGGTTCCACTGTTAAACTACCTTTGTCAGCAGTTAGAGGTGGCCTGTATATTGCGGCTTACTGCAACCTTTTTCTTAGAAACTTAGTATTTGTACTAAAATAATAATTGCCCAATCCATTAGATGTACTTGTCATATGATATTCTCTACCAGTGAGTCACACAAAGAATTATTCCATAGAGAAACTGACATTTTGTACAGCACCTGTTAGTCCAGCCGATATGTGAACGGTGCAGTTAGTTAATAGATAAACACTAATCCATTGATATTTGTTTATTCCAGTCGATGAATCGTTCAAAGACTACATCAGCACAGAGACCCTGGATGGTGAGAATAAATACGACGCCGGAGAGCATGGTCTCCAGGAGGCGGAGAAGGGAGTGATCTTTGCGTCATTCCCTCCCGTGCTCCATTTACACCTCATGCGGTTCCAGTATGATCCCATCACCGATAGCTCAGTCAAGTTTAATGATAGGTAAGTTTTGTCAAAACCATAATTTTTGTGAAAAATATGATGAACCTATTCATCTTACAAGTCCCAAGTGAACTTTAAATAGTTAGTTCGTATTTTAAACTATTTTTGTTGTGAAGTCACTAAATGCTATGACTCATCAAGAACCGATATAGAATCGACCGAAATTAAAAACCGATTTCAAATCGAAATGTTAGAATTGCTATGGGTTTGAGACATTAATTCTTGAATCGAATCAAGGAGTTTAGACAGAGATCGATTAATCATTTCGACCAATGAAACATTGATATCATCACTGCCATTTTGGCCCATTATCATATTTTAAAAATTAAATATTAACTTTTTTCCTTTAGGTTTGAGTTCTATGAACATATCAACTTAGATGCGTACCTACAAGAGAAACCCGAGACCCCAGCCGACTACACACTACACGCTGTACTGGTCCACTCAGGAGACAACCACGGTGGGCACTACGTAGTCTTCATCAACCCCAAGGGTGATGGCAAGGTGAGAAATTAATTTAACTCAAATTATAAGCATGCAATTTTCGTATTTATTGTTTATACTGGCTATTTAGCTTATTCAACAAAATGATTTGTCCATAAATTTTCCAATTTGTAACTCAAATGAACATAAACAAAATGATTCATCTTGTTTTTTTAGCATAGCAAATGTTTAGTGAATCATTTACAATAAAATATTTTCGACAAGATGTAAACAATAAGGAAAGTCATTTATAAATTAATGAGTGACTTATAACTAACTAACTAACTAACTGACTACTAAGATTTCACATAACAGTCTTTAAAATTACTTTTTTTTTGTATTCACCAGTGGTGTAAGTTCGACGATGACGTGGTATCACGTTGTACCAAGCAGGAAGCCATAGAGTACAACTACGGTGGACACGACGAGGACATGACGTTGACTGTCCGTCACTGCACCAACGCATACATGTTGGTTTATATAAGGTAAAGAAATAGCTGCATATATTATAAGAATACGAATCTTATGCCTGTTTCCACCAA
The DNA here is from genome assembly GCF_023101765.2 of Spodoptera frugiperda. Taxonomy (NCBI): domain Eukaryota; kingdom Metazoa; phylum Arthropoda; class Insecta; order Lepidoptera; family Noctuidae; genus Spodoptera; species Spodoptera frugiperda. The sequence goes on from NC_064237.1 coordinate 9,019,676, forward strand.
CTTCTCCAAAATTTAAGGAAGCTAAGTTAAAGCATTTAACGACAATCTTGATTTACACCAATCTGTAAGTGACCCCTAACAGTACAAGGGGTTAGTTTAGGAGTAACGTCAAGCCAAGTACCTTATAATTAAGAGATGGTTAAGTGTGGTGGTCAATATAGTCGTTGATCTTACGACACAAGGAATACTTTTGAAAAGCGTTAACTATAGGTGTCTTTTCGAATTGATCATGATTTATCTTTTTAGGGACTCACAGTTGAAGACTGTTTTGCAAGAGGTGACTCAGGCAGATATTCCTACGGAGCTGAGCGAAAGGCTGGCTGAAGAAAAGAGAATTGAAACTGTAAGTTGAATAATGACTTAGATTTAGCCAAAAACAAAATATTATAATCTCACAGTCACAGTACTAAGCCTAGCCATTTTGGTGTCGAAACTTTGAGAATTAACTTTGATCTTCGGTTCACTAACGTATCTGTTTGACGTAATGAATCGACTAGTTTCAAACCACTCCAGGGGCCCATAGTCTACAATGATGGACTCGAATTTTGAGAATATTGGACCTTGAACTAAAATAACCAAAATTTCCTTCAACAGATTCGTCGCAAGGAGCGCAACGAAGCTCATTTGTACATGAATGTGAATGTAGTCCTAGAGGAGGCGTTTGACGGTCACCAGGGTAACGATTTATATGATCCGGAGCGTGCCCACTACCGCGTGTTCCGCGTTAGAAAGCAGGCCACTGTTGCTGAGCTTATGGAGATGTTAGCTGAGAACTTCAAGTATCCACTCAAGCAGCTCAGGCCGTGGCCTTTCAGTGCGCGTTCTAACCAGGTAAAGCAACAACTGTTTAGTTTTGGCTATATTATTGCCAGTCCCAAGTGGCATGAGTCATCTCATATAGCATGACTCAAGAGATTTTTGATATTTGTACTAAGTTTTACCTACCACCTTAGATGCAAGTAATAATATCAAGAAACATCCTCTAGATGATTCTTGATATTATCAAGAAACATCAAGAAACGTAATAATATCAAGAAACATCCTCTAGATGATTCTTGATATTATTACTGTCGTGAGACATATAGTACATAATACATTTTATAGTTTACTCCCGTTACTGTTTGACGAGATAACTAGACTAGTTTCAAGCTACTCTAGAGGCTCATACTCATCAGCGTCGTGCAGCCACTCTTGCCCCATTACTCTAGAGTTAAACATGAATTCTTTGTACTATGATTTCTTTTTATCAAATTCTAACACCATTGAAACAAAGACTTGCTACATCACACTAATCTTTACAGACATGCAGACCGACTTGCCTAGACATAGTCAACGACCAACACAAGACTGTGTCAGACGTCTCCGAGAACATGAACCCGTGGAACATATTCTTGGAGATGTTACCTCCTGACTCCGGCTTCAGCGCGCTCCCGACCTTCGACAAGGAGAATGATGTGGTGTTGTTCTTCAAGTTCTACGACCCTAAACAGAAGCGCATACACTACTGCGGGCACCATTACTTGCCGATCGCCAGCAAGCCCGCGGATCTTATTCCTATACTTAATAAGCGTGCAGGTAAATAAATTACTCTTTTTTTATACAGAAGTAGAGGTTTCCTAGAGTGATGAATGGTGTTTTTAATTAATAGCAAAGCTCGTTAAATAATAATTAAATGTCATGTGAGAGGACTATATTGTGGTTGCAGTAGCACTACTAAAATGACTTTAGTATATCTTTGTACATTAGTGATGTTAAAAGATACACTAAAGTCATTTTATGGTGCTATACTATTAAACATTTATTGCTTCAATCTATCCTTAATTCGAGTTTCAGTCTTTCAATTCGTAATCAAACGGTACAATAATTAGAAATACAATTTAACAATTATTATAGGATATATTGCGTCATGGTTTCGCATATAATTATGTATGTAACACACAAATATAGAACAACAATATGTGAATTGTTCTATGCTGAATACACCCCATCTACAAGTTTATTGGCCTCCAGTCGTGCAGCAACTACGCCAATCATGCAGTCAAATTTATATACCCATGGCCTTAAGTCTAATGTTTTACCGCAATATAATAATCTATTGATTCTATTGTCAATAACAAGCCTTTTAGGTCGTTGAACTATCCTATCGTGACTCGTAAATTATTCATTTGTATTGATTTCACGATTAAAAGGTTTTTTTCTAGTTATTTGTATTCAAAACCTAGTATACGATACTCGATACTAAGACACTACACTACACTTAAGTGTGGGAGAGCCATGCTTGGGCACGAATGGGCCGGCTCGACCGGAGTAATACCAGGCCTCACAGAAAACCGACGTGAAACAACGCTTGCGTTGTGTTTCGTTGTGTGAGTGAGGTTACCGGCAATCCCCCCTTCCCAATCTTCCCCATCCCCATTCCCGAACAACAACCCTTAAATTCCTAACTCCCAAAAAGCCGGTAACGCACTTGTAAAGCCTCTGGTGTTTCAAGTGTCCATGGGCGGCGGCGATTGCTTACCATCAGGTAATACGTCAGCTCGATTGCCGGCATGTCCCATAAAAAAAAGAGTTTTATACCTTTTGTACCTAAAAAACACGTGTTTAAGGGCAGACGAAATTAGGAATGACGTCATATGTATGTGTGCTTATGAAGTTACTATTTTTGACCGCAATGTGATGTGAATCCCTGTTGGGTAATGCCGGGATCATAAATAAAAGTTACGTTATTTTTTAGTAACTTTCCATTCTTCCTTCTTTCCAGGGTTCCCACCTGACACACCACTCGTTCTATACGAAGAGATCAAGCCAGACTTTGTTGAGAAAATCAACAACTACAGCGAACCTCTTGAAAAGGTATTATTTATCAGTTTTATCCCACTGAAATATACTCTAGACATAAGTCTTTACTACACAAATATCTTCCCAAGCAACTATGTATTTAGATAATTGATTGTTCTTCTATATAAAGTTATCTATATGTGTATATGATTGATTGCCCCAAAAAGTTCTTAATTCTATGTAAAATGTATTTTATTTGTCTCTATACATGGTTAGGTTTAAATAGTGTAATGTTACGATCGATTTTAGTTCTAGTTTGATCCCCCATTCAGGTATTGCTGGCTCAGGTATAGTATTTAAATAGTTATTTATTTATTACCATATCATTATATTATGTAATTTCACGTCGCACTGTTCAGAAATTTGCTTCTTTTAATTTTCTCTTACATTCGCTGTTTTTTTCCATACGATAGCTTTACTGTGGTTATTGGGATCATATAGTTAATAAATCATTATAATATAACATTCATCAGTGTAGTATAAAAACAGGCTTGCGATTTAACATTTCTGTTCAAAAAAAAAACACGCCGTCATCAAGCTTCCTTCAAGGCCACTTCTATTTTAGTTGCGGAAAACCCATAACAGATGTTTAACCATTTTTAATTCCAAAACACAAACTAAAACTTAAATAAACTCATTCTCTGAACAGTGCCTTGTATTTATATCATATTTATCAGCTTATTCACTTACTTATACATATTAATTTATATCATTCTAACATAAAGCTTTTTCAATCACAACACATCTATCTATACTCTTTTCCCCACACATGAGAAATTATATTCAGTAATTTGCGTAAATCTAAAATTGACTAAACATACACTTTTTGGAAGATTTATTATGAAATGTCTATCGAATTACTGAATAGAATTTAAATATAATAAAACCGAGAGCAATACACGTGTGTGCTAAACAAATATTATTGTTATCGTACTAATAAAGTATTAGTATGTCGAAAGAATAATACCAAACCAAGTGTGTGCATAGTTTATTAGTCTCGGTCTTATTAATATAAACTTGAGTGACTCATCATTCGATCACAAGCCACTTGCTTCTTATTATGCTGAGTTACTTCTATCACCTTACGTCATCCCTCCAAAGAATTGTGTTGTATACGAACATGTATCATTTTTTTAAAGTAATTTTACAATATACGCTGTGATTATTGAGCCTAACAGATATTATTTGAGCTCAAATCGAACCAAAAGTCTTTGATTTCGCATTTATTACATTATATTGCCGTATCTTTATTACAATCTAAGTGATTTTATTACTTTGAGCCCAAATCGTAATGTCTTATTCAAGCTTGCTCAATTTTATTACTTTGCATACCTCTATAATTTACGATGTAACTTACGTAATTTGCATAACAATTGAACACGCAAAAGTTCTAAAAAGCGTGCGAAATTCATAGCCATTGTGTTCTTGAATGAATGAACTCGATCAATGTGAATAGAGGAGTATTAAAATGATAAAAAATGTCAGCATCACAGTAGTAGTAGTGACACAAGATAAGTAATGACACGATACATGCATGTTGGTATACGCCACAAACTCTGGAGGGAGGGCATAAGGCGGGCTACCCTCGGGTTGAGTCGTGTGCACGCGGCCAGGTATTGGACGAGCTGATGGACGGCGACATCATCGTTTTCGAGCGCGCTGACCATCGACACGAGGACCTGGAGCTGCCAACCTGTCAGGACTACTTCAAGTACATCTTCTACAAGGTCGAGGTGCAATTTGTGGATAAGACTGTCCCTAACGACCCTGGGTGAGATATATCTATGTTTCTATCAGACAGACATGCTGAATTGAATCTTATGACTAATGATATAATGGTTTAATTTGCAATCGAACTTATTATAGAGTTAATTTTCAAGATTTGTACTGAACATGTGATGTAAGTTCGTCAGTTTTTGTTGTAGTAGTTGTTGATACATACTTGATAGTGTGTCCCTATATCAAGATTAATGTATATTATTATAAAAATTAACTTTTAGTATTTCCTGTATATTGTAATTACTTATTGTTGTAAGTTTTATTGTAGAATGCTCTATAATATTATGTTGTGATGTGTGGTACAGGTTTACTATGGAGTTGTCGATGCAGATGCGTTACGACCAGATGGCGAGAGCAGTCGGACAGAGACTCAACGTCGACCCCTACTTAATACAGTTCTTTAAGTGTCAAAAGTTAGTATTTTGATATATTAAAACTACATATTAAATATAATTTACCTAAGAGCTTGTTCTTAGCAAGTAGTAGAAAGGTTGTGTATAAAATACTGGCATTCAGTCCAATGTGATTAAAATACAAGGCTAACCCAAAAATAGAAAAATACCAGGAGAAAGATGTTTACTGAGTCTGGAATTATGCCCAGTATATGACAAGAGTACCCCTATTACATGGGAGTTTTTAGTCAGTGAAAAGTGGGTTACATTGCCTCGTCCAAGGCGGTATAAGTCATTTAATGATTTGCCCCCTTTAGGGATAAAGGTGTGACGATGGGTAAAGATGTTTTCTTTGAACAAAGTCCCTTAGAATTTGGAATCAGTATAACCTTTATTTTTATGGTTACGATTTAAATGTTCGTTTTGTCTTGACTAGTTATGATCAACTACATTTAAACTTGTTGCAGCTACAAGGACACCCCGGGACTTCCACTCAGATACTCATACGACGGAATACTTAAGGATTTGTTAGTGTACTGTAAACCAAAGTGCCCTAAGAAGTTGTTCTACCAGATATTATCTATTAAAGTTAATGAATTGGATAACAAAAAACAGTTTAAATGTTTATGGGTAAGTTGCATTTTTTTTTGCTAAAATATATTACAATGTACTTTTTTTCTGATGAATGGTATCTTTCACAAATACTTTTTTTACTAGAATTTGAAATTACTGTCTAAGGTCTTAAAGTTTTAATATTTGTTTTTGTGTAGAGAATTTTTGTCTAGCAAATCACGTCGCTTTGCTAAAATCTTTTAATTACGTGTTACATACAAGAAAATGGGATGAAAATTGAAGTCTTTAAAAGTTACCTCTCATTTTTACAGGTTGGTCCAAATTATAAAGAAGATAAGGAATTAATTTTATATCCAAATAAAGGTGGTAAGGTGTCAGATATTTTACAAGAGGCAGCTAAGGTCGTGGAAATGTCACCGGACGGTTCGGGAACGTGAGTAGCATTGCGTATTTATAAACATTGTGTGAATATCATTTTATTACTCATTTTACTACATCGTGCAATGTATTTATTCTATATTTAACACATTGAACGCCGTGGTGGTCACCCGTGACCGACATTAGCGGAGGATTTGCCGTTTTCTATTGGCAGTCAAAGACTTAAACAAAAGTATTTGTCCTTTAGTTTTGTTCCCTATTTGTTCCCTTGTTTTATTTACTATAGGTCTCTGAGTTCCTATTTAATGTTATTTGTATGACAACAAGTATATAGATGGTGACTAATAAATATGTTGTTTGTATCCAGATTAAGGATCGTGGAGGTGTCGTGTCACAAAGTATTACCGGGGCCCGATCCTGACCTGACTCTCGACCAAGTCACCATATCGCCGCCCAGACTATATAGAATAGAGGAAGTACCTAGAGACGAGGTCAACTTAGCGGTAAGTTGACTCATAGAATAAAAAAAATTAAAAAGATGTTGATGGCATCACGTAATACGAGTTCGATTTATATTTAAAATAATTGTATGGTAATAAAAGTTTGTCCTGAGCGCTAGTGATACCGGGAAGAAATCATAAAGTCAAAGTCGTAGACGAGACCACAATAACGATTGTAGAACGACTGTCGTTTAGAACTTTAATTAACATAGAAATGTGATACAATTAAAAGATATATAAATTAGTACTTACACTAATACTTTTTAAACTTGTTACACGAATTATAATATTGTTATTTGAACGTTTCCAGGACGACGAGATCATAGTGCCGTGTGCCCACTTCCACAAGCAGGTGTACGCGACATTTGGCATCCCCTTCTACACGCGCGTCAAACACAACGAGCCCTTCCAGGCCGTCAAGGACCGGCTGCAGAAAAAACTCGACATACCTGATAAGGAATGGGAAAAGGTAAATATTAGATACATACATATACTGAATACAATGTACTGCTGTTTTTATACCTGAAACTATAATCGCCTTTCTATTTTTCCAGTACAATTTCGCTATAGTGACAAACGGCAGACCTAACTACATAAGTGAAGGAGCGACAATAAACATTTATGACTTCAGGCCAAGTAGTAACGCGAGTGAGTATCAATTACTGCACACAACAACACTGAACATGTTTGGAAACTATTCAACTTCAAAATTATTGATTACAATAGATCCAATCCTTAATGGAATGTGTGCTAAAATATAATATAGATCTGTCCCTTCCAGACGCGACGGCCCGGCCGTGGCTCGGGCTGGAGCATATCAACAAGACGCCGAAGCGATCCCGCGTCAACTACCTAGAGAAGGCGATCAAGATATACAACTGAGCCATCACGTGCGCTCCCTGGTTGGCCGGTCGGGCGCGCCCAGCCCGCTAGTTCGACACACCGCGACACTACGCCCGCGCCCCGCGCCCCGCACGCCCTGTACTCTTACTTTCTCTCTTCCTCCACGTTGTCATTTATTTGGCTTCTTCTATTACAGATAAATGTAACGTTAACTTTGTGCACGCGCTTGTGCCGTGTTACTGTCGCCTGGGTACGCAACTTAATAGCCTTATTTATATAGTTATATGCATCGCTAACACCAATATTTGACTTTCTTTACTGCCCTATTTATTCTAAGAAGGAAACTGATCCTGTTCACGTGGAGTAGACGCAGGCCATAGAATAGTCAAGCTAGGAAATGCTTTTATGATTATTTCTAACTTTATTTTTAATGGCCGTCGTTTAATATTAGAGTTGTCACGGAAGCAGGAGAAGTTTTGCTGGTAAAGTGATCCATTCGAGTATTATGTTATTCTATTTTTTTCATGTTTGTATAACACTATATATTATTTTGTTAAATCTGTGGCATTAATAGACTTAAACTTGATCATTTGGGAAACGAGTTGAGTAAACAGTAATAATGAAATTAAACTGAACGTGGCCGCTATCATACAAACGAATGCAACGGCTTGGTCACGTAGTTTTCTTGTAGATAGTTTGCGTATACCGTGGCGACCTGTTTGTTTCTGAACACATTTAGTCGGCGCGCGGGCGTCGCTCAGACTGTGAAACACGTCTCCCCTAAACCAGTGAGTGAACCACGTGGCCTCCCGTACATACTGACATGTCTACAGTTGTTTTTTATATTAGTTTAATGAAAGCTGTTGGTTGAACGAGGCAGAGGCAAGATCGCGAGTCGCCTCGAAGGTTGTGCCAACTGTCCCAGCCTCGCTCAGTCGAGCAGCGCGGTCGTCTGGGGTGATTCGGCAATGTAAAGCATTTTCACGGAGTATACAAGAAACATTATTTAGACATGAATTTGAATAGTAATAAAATGTGCCTCTGTGTGTTGACGCTTGTTTGATTAACTATATTAACAAACTAGTGTAATATAAAGAAGTATTTACAGTTAAAGCGGCTTGCTGATCGTTCCTTGTGACAGCAAAGTTCTGAGAAGCTTGTATTGTTAAAAATACTATTTTATTATAAATGTTGAACATAGTAATCGAGTTGGATGAAATGCATGATATTAATAGTTTAATTAATATTCAAAGTTATTATAACTTCCAAAATAGAAAAATATGGTGATAAACGACATACGCTTTACATATACCCCCCATTAATTAATTTTGTACCAATTTACATGTAACATATATTTGCTTGACATGTTGCGTCCATTTTTTTGCATCATGGAGAAATCTTGAACTATGACCATGACTGTCAAATGAATTTGAATAGAGTAAAAGAATTGGTTTTGTATCTACAATGATGGTATTGTGATAATAAATATTAGTGAAGCCTGTACATAGCTGCTGCACATACCTTTACAAACGACAATCATGTCTGGGTTTGTGCTTTTCTATAAAAATAATGTTAAAAGACACTCGCTAAAACTTCATGTGTAATCTGTTTTTATAGAAATTATTGGAGTATATTATATACTAAAGTCTAAAATGTTTTATTGATTGTCGAATTGCCAACACCTACGTGTATGTTTGGGGCTAAAGCAATATCAATTAGTCTAATATAGTACCGCGACAAGGCGTAGCGAGTAGCGGCCTCAACTGTACACTAGGTTTATTTGCACATATAGAATAACGTTAGCACTGTATTGTTAATTCTGGCTAAAAGCGTCCGAGCGATCTGAAGCGGTCTACATGTTACTATTTAATAATTGGTTAAATCAGAATCTTTCCATTGAGAAATCCATTGTAAAATTATACTTTTTGGAGGAATGTTATTCACTACATGTTTCGTGAAAATACAAATGCGAGTACGTGGCTCTTAATTACTATATTATATTAATCTTAGAAATGGTTATTATACATAGTAAGAGTGAATCTATTTCCTGAAAGTATAACTTTATATAATGTTACTGTTTAATTTTATACTTGACCTGCCAGAGATATGTTACGTTTTTAAATAAATGATTATGTCGAAATTATGTATATATATGATGTAATAAATTAAGAAAAAAATACAATAAGTTTTCGTAAAGATGCCTTAGACGTTTTAAGACATTTTTAGTGGTTTGAAATGATAATACTTAATTTAATTTATACCCTTTTTAGTTTTTATTTCGTGTCTGGAGAAGGTAACTTCACATCTCGAGTATATCTCTGTTGTCTATGAGTGCAAGCGATGTTTCCGTCGATTGTGTTCCTTCTAATGTTTCTGTTCAAATCGTTAATTTTATGTTAACATTGTGTGTTGGTTGCGCTATTTTCATTAACATGGTTTGAGGTATATTGAAAGAACTTAGAAACATAGTGGCTTAGTAGCTGATACATGCCGTCGATAATAAAATGGCAAATGGGATTATAGTCTATTAATTGTTTCACATATTGAGCTATTTTACTAGGTTCGAAGCAGTTGTGTAGGCGAGTCTGTATACAGCTTGTGCAAACATTGAAAGTATCCCAATGTTTGTTATGTTGGATTTGAATGTTTCATTGAATATAATCCTATATTTGTTTTATTTGGTTTGTTTTGAAAATGGCTCCCTCGAGTGTGTATGTTACCAGTCCGGTCCATGGATGACACTTTATTTTTTGCAGGTGAATGGGAATTGGGAATGAATATAATTTATACTTGGAGCTGATTAAAAATATCTTGCACTGCTCCTGGCTCCAGCCTTAGGTTCTTGTTCCACTAGAACAAGAGAATTCTAATATTAACAAATGATTTATACTTAACGAAAATATTTTTAATCAAAAAGTAGTATTGCACTAACACTGAGCACGTAGCTGAACGTGCAATTAGACAACAAACAGGTGTCCTCACATTTTGCATATTAATTATTATGTCTTTCGGCTTAGGTAATTATTTGACGAGGAATTCCACTAGTTTCAAGCCATGCTAGTGGCTCATAATCAGAGGTAGCATGTTGCGACACGAGGTGGCGATTGTCGCGCTATTACTCTGTCTGATACTAATCGAGTTCCTCGTTAAATGTTTACGTGAATAAGGAGAAAAACATAACAATTAATTTAGTATGTCTCACGAAAGTAAAAAATTACCATCAACAGAATTTTATTAGATTTTGAAATCTTTCAACAAAAAGCCTTGGAAGCAAGAGATTTGATTGGTTCTACAGTAATGTGATTTTCTTCCCGAAGACTCCTTTTAGATCAAACAGTTGAGCGGCTCATTTCAAATAGGAGGCACCTTTAAACATCGGAGACTACAGATTTGTAATGATCTATTCTGCAACTTGAATTCTGGGTTCGATTCCCGCGATGTCTACTCAAGGAAAGATTGGATTTAGATCTAACAATGCAATCTGGTCAAACACGCAGCTTAGGAAGGTCCACTCTGGTCACCAAATGGCAATCTTCTGGTAGAAATGGTCATCATGAAATGAAATCAGTCCCTACCCACATTATTTGATGTTAGTGAACTGAGGGACTACACTGGGAATTTGCGAAATGAAAATTCTAGGATTTTGTAGTAGACTACATTTAATGGGTCGAAAAAAAAACAAAACCTTCAAGCCAAACGTATCTTTCCTCTTTCCTGCCTGTCTGTCTGTCACTACGGTAAAACGGGGTGAATATGGATCGAGAGGTGAATAGACAGAAGAGGGGTGAATAGATACTATGAAGAATTTCCCTGTACCAATTCACCTCTCTTCTGTCCCTATTCACCTCTCGATCCCTATTCACACTGTATTACGCTACGTATCTCATGAACAGGTGCTAGGATGGCTGAAGCTTCGTTAGTACCTGCACGTCTGCAGATGGAGTTTGATTTTACCCCGTGTCTATAAATAGGCTCACCTATCCTATCACATAGGTGGCTTCATAATTTGGCGAAAAGAAGATGTCACTTAACACCGTATGTGCACCTCTGTTTAATCCTTTGGGAATTAAGAAGCCTGATGTTATAACGTATTTACTAATTGACCGCAAAACCGGACCACTGGATTGGTAGGTACTAATCGTACCTATACATCTGAAGAGACTAGATACATGAATGGAAGCTAAAGAAGTAGGTAGGTAAGAATAGCTAACTAACTACCGACTATTGGAAGGGTCGTAGTAGGTGGCACTCAGTAATGTCTGCCTACCCGTGAGACATAAGATGACTACATAAATATCAATATCTATACATTATCTACATATTTACTTACACACAAACTAGATAATAATGTATTAAGGAAAAAGGAAATTCGGTGACAGAAAATCGTAAGTTATCTGTAACGAAATATCACATCCTCGACCGCACTTTCACGCGTCCCGATTAAATAGACGATTGGGATCAATCAACGCGATATGCGTCCGATATTTTAGGATATTGGAAGCCGTATATCATTTACGGTAAAAGGCTTTTAGGCTTGACTACAAAAATAGCGACGAGTTTCTGTTTACGCTTTACGACAAAGAGGACAATGCCTTTGTTAACACCTTAGTAGGGACCTATTGAGCTAGTGTTGAGGGCTTTTATAAATGTAGTAGGTACCGACTACCGAAGTTTTTACTTTCATATTTTAGGCACAAATTAGAATTCAAGGCTTATTCGTACCTATGTAATAACATATAACAGGTAGGTAGGTAGGTACCTAACTATATACCTACTTTCTATAAAAGTAACGGTACCTAATAAAACTCATAATAATGTTTAATGTGTAGGTCGATACTAAAACGGAACAAATACTTACTATACGTAGCTAGGTTAGGTAGATATTGGCTTTTCCATGATTAAATATATATAATGTTTAACAAACAATATTAATTACAGCTCCTGGAACAAAGCTCATAAATCTAAGCGATTAATATAGGTATATTTTTAATTTACAATTTACAAGCATCAGGCCGTCCATCGACGCCCGCCGTCGCTCGGAACAATGTCGTAATTTCATTTAAATCCTCTCTGGCTTCAGCCTACAAATCTTAGCGAAGCTTTCGAAATGATTGAATTTTTATGCGGCTGCCTGTCTGCTTTTATTTTGCTACCGTCGCTGTTTTTACATTATATTACGCTGGGAATAAGGCGGTCCATTCATTATCCTGAATTTTGTTGGTTTATACTGGCTGTCATTGCTATAATGGAAGAAATGGACCTGAGTGGTTCTGACACAATCCTGTTGGCCGAGGTTGAAAAGATTAATTTTAAAAATCTTTCCTGGTTTTACTTTATTTTCTGTCAAACTAGGTAATAAGCACATAGCTATACCTATAACTACAACTATTCAGCGTGTAGGTACCTAGTTCTTCATCATAAACTATAGGAACTACAATAAGCTTAACTATCTATAGGTACCTAAACAATACTTACGCACCTATCTTGTCTAGGTATTTAGTGTTTCTGTCTCGAAATCAATAATGCCCGCTCACAAACGAACGAAGCATCGTTGATATACCTAACTACTTACCTAGCTAATCGGCTTCGATACAGGCAATACATTGGCCACTTCATCAGACGTAAAGATTAAATAATCCCGCTAAGTCTGCGAGGCAATTGGCTTTGCAGCCATAACCGTAATGACAATTAATTATTAATCGTCGCCGGCGGAATCCTTTCGTAATCCTGCCTTCCGTCGACCGACGACGGACTAGACGGGATGAAAAACTATAGTAATTAATCCTACAGCTCGGAATTGTACATTTAAAAAGCTTTGTGAAGAGCTATCTGCTTTCTCGAAATTACATTTCTCATTAGGATTCTCCTCGGGGAATGCTAATTTGCAACATCGATAGAGCTTGTGATGAGATCTATTGTCTCTAATATACTATATTCTACATTATATCCAAGAGTAATTTTATATTAAAAGTACCTAACTTTTAATATGTAGGTAGATATTAGACATAATTCAAGTAATAGATATCACTATATCGCACTTTGGATGGAGTTTTTGTCTTTTTGAATGTATTAAGTACTCATACCTACACGTGGAAAATATTGAACTTCTCATTCTTCAGCAGCCACCTCTCCTGGATACTCCGCACCTGGATATCACCCGTTAAGGATCCTTCCAATAGAGTCCGTAGGTATATGCATGCACATTACTGATTACGGATGCACACACCCACCTTAAATGAGTATTGATTTTTATTACGGTGATAAATCGGTCGGCAAGCAGGGGAATTTAATGAGTGAGGCTAGGGATCCTGCAACAGTTTATCAGTGTCGCACAGGACACGGCGGGAATGCGGTCGACTGCGGCGGTCATACAGAATGGTGCGTCGTTAGCGTTAATCCGATTCGGGCATTGGAGCATTCGAGTATCCAACGTTGCCGGCATCCCGCCCCCTCCCGCGGAGCTCAGCAATGCGAGCTCAGGAATTTGAATGCAAATTGAAAATGCCATTAGATCAGCAAACATTCTGCTTGCCGATCAAACGTTGCAATGTGCTGGTAACGGACAAATAATCATTATCATTACTGTTCTGTCGCGGTGTCGCATTATACAGTCAGCTACATTCTTCTCAATCCGAGAGTAGATTTAGGATTGCTCAATAATTTCACAATGAAAATGTGTAGCAAGTTACTTATTTTTAACGCAAATAGAGCCATGTGTAGCGTTTACCGCAAGTTATAGGCATCTAAAAACTATTTGTTCAGTATGCTATTTTACTAACCTTTTGCGCACATTTTAAACTTAAATAGGTAAGTAAATATACAAAAACGTATCATTTCGCTGTGCGCGAGCGATAACTGGTTTATGACGATATAAATTCTACGCTTAAAATATATTTTCATGCTACAGTACCTGTCACATAGTTAATAAAAGATGGGAAAACGTATTTTTGAAATTAAAAATCTTTATGTTTTTATAATTTTGGTCGTGTTGGGTGTATGTTCAAATGAAGATTTTTCTGGGGATGATTATTCTACAACGCTGACTACAGCGAAGACGTACGCTTATGTTTCACCGAAGCCCAGCAGTTCGTACAGAAGAATCGATATGGCCTTAGATGAGTTCAATACACCGGTGAACCCACTCCGCGGCCAGCAACCAGGGAGGAGAAGTCAGTATCTACTTTTATTTTAGTAAATCCTCTGTTAATCCAAGTGATTTTGTTATCTTTTATAGTCTTGTCACCATCGATTACTCGATCTGTATAGATGGATTCCTTTTAAAGCGTGGAAACGTTAGAATTTCTTTTTTATTTGCATTTTGCGACCTCGGTTATTACCGATTATGATGTCTGCAAACCGTCATTAGATAGTTTTCAACAAGTCCAGGTTTGTCCCACTTCTCCTTTTTTGTGGTGGTATGGGGGTCCATGGGCAGTAATGATTGCCCATAAGACTATTTATCTGTTCTTGTTGATAAAGTTAAAACAATTAAAAGAGAGAGAAGATAGTCATTGTCTTCAAAAAGGACCTTTATACGATCTTTTTCTTCTCCTCTAGTAATATCTTCTGATTTATTTCTTTGCGGGAACCAAGATAGTCATTCATGTCCCTGAGACGCGCCGGACTTCAGTGTTCCGGTGTTGTCATGGTTGTATCTACTATAGATCCTGGCTTATAGGAGTTGCAGCGGTTTGGGAGGTTGTGGCGGGCTTGTTCCATTAAAAAAGGACCTTTATAATACAAATAGTTGCCACTATTGTCTTGTTGTAGGTAACTTAAAGGCTGTATGGAAATGGGATGTTTGGTGTCAGTTGCAGCCTAAAGTTGGTACATGTACTGCAGAAGAAAAGTGAGTTAATAGACTTTATCACGTTACGATTGAGATTAAGATTATTCTTTAGTATTACAGAGAATTGGTAATTGTTTTACAGGGCGAAGGTGGGATCGCCAAGAGGAAGGTTAGTCTTTTTTGCTTTTCTCTTTCTGTTTTAAAGTGTAAATATTTATAGGCGTAAGTATCCACTAAGATCCTGTTTAATTGCAGCTTCTACTATAATGCGCAGTTGGATGCATGTCAGTCATTCACTTTTTCGGGATGTGACGGCAATAAGAACAATTTCCCGACCTTGATTGACTGCGAACGCCACTGTAAAGGTACACATACGTTCCATTGTATGTTTTATTTATTTTTTTGAGTGGGAAACTCATCCAATTTCTTCTTCCACTTTCGGCGATTCGAGAGGGAGTGTCAGACTCTTACTGACTAAAAACCACCCCGTTGCTACACCTGCTTTTCAAATACTCTATTTTCTTATACCATTATACATTGGACAGCTTAGCAGGTTTAACTTCGATATAGAAGAGTACGTATGAAGAATTCAACTTGGATGACATTGGGTAGGTGATTCCCAAGTCCCAAAGTCGTCTGGACTACGACCTATCTAAATTAAGTTCCTAAACTCAGGACCCACCTTCTGAGAATTAAACCGTTATCAATATGAATAATAAAATACAGAACGGTTGATTAGTGCCTTTTTCTATAGACAAGGCCCACAAAAAATTAGCTTGCGACCCACCAACGGGTAACCCATAGTTTAGGAAACCTTGACATAGGGAATCCTTATGTGAAAGCTTACGTCCAGTAAAGATTTTTCTTTATTTATATGATTTTAGGTTCAGCCTTAATGGCAATAAAAGAAACGGAAAAAACACCATTCTGCGATTTACAACCTAATGCTGGACTATGCATGACTTTGACACAAAGGTGAGTATTGAAATTATTTAACTCATTATTTCTTATCCTTAAAGTTAAAATTTTTCTCCCACCTTAAAATTTTCTAAAGAAAGCTCTCCGAAATCATCCAACGACTTCGCCTTGAGCGAGGCGAGAGGGAGTGTCACTGACCAAAACCATCCCGTTCCTACTCCTGCTTTTCGAGCCGGAGCCCCGGTAAACCCGCTAGGCAGTCCGCAGCTCCGGCCGGAAGGGACCTAGGGACCTAATATTAACTAACCGTTACATATTATCTACTTCTTTTAAGGTACTATTACGACATTAACGAGAATGAGTGCAAAGTTTTCCTGTACGGAGGCTGTGGAGGAAACCAGAACAGATTCAAGACTCATTCTCAGTGCATGGAGAGATGTACAGAGGAAAAATAAATGTTTAGGTTACATTATCTCAGATTATTGTTTCAATTGTGCTTTAGGAAGCATGTAAGTAACGACATCACCAGTTTGCCACAATCTGCCCAATGGCGGTTATCACTTATTTGCTCACCATATGTCGCAAACGTAGGAAGATTTTTTGTCCAATCGCTGCAAATATTGAACGTGCAATGATGTGACAGACTAATTCATCATTTGTCAGTGGTATCTAGAAATGATCTTAGAAAGTATATAAAATGCGGAAAAAGTCACATTGGTCGCTTGCCGTTGATAGGTTTCGAAACCGCACTCTTATGCATGAGAAGCGGTCTTTAATCTGCGGGTCACCACGACATAATCAGATGGGTTTAAACAATGATAATATACAGCTGAAATTATCGACAGATACCAGTTCATTCAGTGTAATTGTTACTGGCGGCAACATTGCCCTTTGAGATGTTTGATTAAGTCCCGGGTTGCTGATGGATGGCCCTAGACGATTGCTTCGTTACTGACAATCGATGAGTGGGACGATTCGCTGATAAAGTGATAAAATACGTAGGTAAGTAGGTACGTCATGTCATGATCGCGTGGATAGGATATCGGGATTTTATAAGGCTTTTTAATTAGATTCCGTTAGGTATGTTTTTTATGGGGTTGGAGGCTTGATTTGGGCTGACTGATGGTAAGTGATCAGAACCGCTCGTGGGCATTTGGACCACTACAGATGTGATGTGTTAGGATCATTTTTGACCCTATTATTAATGTTTTTTTTTATTTATTTGTCTCCAACTTTACGAGAAGAGGCATTTGTTCAACTGCGGGTACTTAAAGGCTGTTAGTGTTTGGAAATGCGCTTAGTATAATTTAGAATAAGTACATCGATTAATGCTTGTTACAAAAATTGTATTTTTTTGAATAAATTTTATGTAAGACCAGAAACTTGGAGTCGCAAGGTCTTATCACAAGATGTTCATCCAAACTCATTCCGGCACAATAATAGTAGCGAGTAGCGAACGCAGCGGAGTGAAGCGAAAGCAGGAGAAGAAATTTTTGCGAAGTCGTTTAAATAAAAACAGTTCCGCCGCTGGCAATTACTGAAGTCTCGCCGGCCTTAATCCTCGTCCTGACGAAGAAAAACTCCTCTAATTAATAGTGCAGCATCCGGATTAATTATGCGGAGATCCGTTCCCCGCCCGTTCCTATTATTTGAATTTCGTTAGTTACTTTATTTTCTCAACTATTCTATAAGGGGAAGAATTAATAAAGTAGTGCCACGTTTCTGAATAAATCTACGAGAACTGGTAATTGGATTGGAGTGGAGTCACTACTTACTTATTGCAAGTTTTTATTAAGAAAATATTTCAGTTTTATCTTCAACTAGCTACTTCCACGCGGTTTCACCCGCTCTGCTCGGCTCCTATTGGTCATAGCGTGATGTTTTATAGCCTATAGCCTTCCTCGATAAATGCACTATCCAACACAAAAAGAATTATTCAATTCGGACCAGTAGTTCCAGGGATTAGCGTGTTCAAACAAACAAACAAACTCTTCAGCTTTATAATATTAGTACGTATACAATGTGATAGGCGTGGGACTTCTAACCCGTTAAGGCTGAGTACTACATCTAATTTTATCGACAAAAATAATAATATGGGGGGTTGAACCCCTAATTGAAAATATTGAAAAATAGTGATTTTTTCGGTAAAAATAATTCACAAATGATTTTTTTTCTCACCAAAACATTATCAAACATATGAAAAAAGTAATGAATTAGTTAGCCAAGGTTATTAGGTACCGTTAGTCGTTTTTTTTTGTTTCTACGACGCATACAACCTTTGATATTAAAAAAAGTAAAAAGAATATTAAAATAGCCATAACTTTTAGGGGAGGGGATTCGACCACTTCGACCCCCGACTTTTGTCGATAAAATTAGGTGTAGAACTCGGCCTTAACGGGTTAGAAGTCTCGCCCCTATCACATTGTAGATTAATTACACTACTCTACAAAATTTCGCAACAGAGTAACTGCATTTACTTTCTGTCTAGTTAAACATTACTGATAACGAATATAATCACCAAAAGTCTCCTACACGTCAGGTTTTTTTTTTATTATTATTAATGTAAACGTATGGTATACGCCCAAATTAAATACGATTCGAACCATTTTAGTTTCTTATTGAGGGTAGATACTAAAATAAATGTCCATAATCGTTTATTACGCATTGTCACTTGTTATTTAACTCTTTTCCGTGTGCTGTTCTCGGTGAATTCGAGTAGCTTTTTACTTTTTTTAGTTCAAAATGGCTAAAATCGCTAAACGTACTTGTGTTAATTCTGCAGATTCATTTTGTTTTATATGTGGCTCGTTTACAACTTCTACACAAAGAAGAGTAATCAGTGAAAATGTTAAGATGTTATACGAGAGTTATTTTGGTTTTACTATCGGTCACCAAGACAAAGAATGGGCACCTCACCGATGTTGTGTTACGTGTATTGCAAATTTAAGTAACTGGATGAATGGAAAGCGTTCTTCAATGCCATTTGCTGTCCCAATGATCTGGCGTGAGCCTACTAGCCATGATGTGGACTGTTACTTCTGCTTAACAAATGTCGTGGGCTTTTCAAGAAAAAACAAAGGTAACATTGTTTATCCCGACACTTCTTCAGCTACAAGACCGCTTCCACATAGCGAAGAGTTACCGATACCAGTTCCTCCAGTGGCAATGGAAATCGTTTCCGAGGCATCTTTAGATACAGCTTCATCGTTTGTTCCATCTTATGATGATAGAAGTAGAGAACCCCATTTGATAGAACAGCCTGAACTAAACGACTTAGTCCGCGATCTTAATCTGTCCAAACAACATGCTGAACTTTTAGGATCCAGATTACAACAATGGAATCTTTTAGCGAAAGATACAAAGATAAGTGTATTTAGAGACCGTAATAAACATTTGTCAACATTTTTTAGGGCTGAAAACAAATTGTGTTACTGCATAGATCCAGATGGTTTGATGGTGAGTTTAGGCATTAAACATGAAGCCAATGAGTGGAGATTGTTTGTGGACTCGTCGAAATCCAGTCTCAAAGCAGTGCTGTTACACAATGGTAACACAAAGCCTTCAGTTCCTGTGGCCTACGCGATCGATATGAAAGAAACTTACGAGAGTATGGCGCTTATCCTTAAATCGATAAACTACGATCGTTTTAAGTGGCAATTATGTGGAGATTTAAAAGTCATTGGTTTGTTGCTTGGACTTCAGGGGGGTTTCACCAAATACTGTTGTTTTCTTTGTCTTTGGGATAGCAGAGCAACCCAGAAACACTATACTGTTAAAGAATGGCCAGAAAGACAATCGTTTGTACCGGGGAAAGAAAATGTAAAATATATCCCACTTGTTGATCCAAAAGACGTGCTTCTTCCTCCTTTGCACATTAAACTTGGACTCGTTAAAAATTTTGTAAAAGCTCTCAATAAGGAAGGCCCGGCTTTTCAATATTTAAAAACAATTTTTCCAAAACTAAGCGACGCCAAATTAAAGGAAGGCATTTTTGTGGGCCCACAAATACGCAAACTTATGAAAGATACAGATTTTGAAAAAAAACTCAACGACATTGAATTAAATGCTTGGAACTCACTGAAATGTATCATTAGGCAATTTTTGGGAAATATAAAATCAGAAAATTATGAACAAATCGTTACAGACTTATTAAAAAATTACCAAAAAATGGGCTGCAGAATGTCGTTAAAAATCCATTTCCTGCATTCTCATTTGGATTTTTTCCCGCAAAACTTAGGAGCTGTGAGTGATGAACAGGGGGAAAGGTTCCATCAGGACATCATTACTATGGAACAACGATACCAAGGTCGATGGGATCCAGGGATGTTGGGAGATCATTGTTGGTTCCTCATGAGAGAAACTGACCTTGATTATAAAAGAAAATCGCCATACGCAAAGAAAAAATCCACCTGATTCTTTGGTTTTGGCTTTTTACTATAGATTTGGTCAGGTTTATTGTAATTAATTAAAAAATATTTGTAATTAATTATTATTTTTTAAATTTTTACATTACCAAACCACAAAATAGCCCTGAAAACAGTAAAAAAAAGAATGTACAATAACAGAAAATCCTGACGTGATGGAAAAATTTGGGCATCAGATTTGGCTTTAGCGATATCGGTTTAACCAGAATTTAGTACTCAGCTTTATGTTGCGCTCCATACCCATTTTTTTGTAGAGTAGTGTTATTATAACACAAGTCTAAAGAAAAAGGGTGAATGTATTTTTTTATGGTATAACCCGGCAAACGAGTAAACGGATCACCTGATGGAAATTAAGTTAGGAATTTAAGGGTTGTTGGGGAATCGGGGATTAGGAAGGGAGGTAATTGGGCCTCCGGTAACCTTACTTACACAACGAAACGCAACGCATAATTTGTAATCAGAAAATATAATATATTGCTTAAGTTATTCCATATCTACGATACATGGGAATTCACTGTTTATTTATACACAACACTTTAAAGAAAATGGGTATTAGTACTCGTATACAATAGTACATACCCACTTCAATTTAAACCTTTAGGGAAAAACAGCCATTATGTAATATTTAATTGTATTGTGTTATTGTTATTCAAATTGAATGAACGGAGGAAAATAGGAACAATGCTTTATAATTACGTTCGCCTGCGTCGCGGTGGCAGTCTGATCAAGTTGATGGATGTCTCAAGAGAACCTTATTTACTAAAACAAAGCTGATTGTGATATATAGGTACCTATCTATTATTTTTCTTGTCTCTTCATTGAGAAGACAGTTCTGTTATTTATGGACATAATTTATTTACTTCTATTCCATTTTGCTTGATTGGACGGCTGGAACGGACGCTGATGATATTGTTTTCTAACACTTAGGTAGGTATAGTCTTTTTGTGAAGTCGTTGATTTACGTAAAAGACTAGCTATTTTTACTCCAAAAATATAGTCATAGACTTAAACTGCACGGTTGGCGCGGTGGCTGGGCAACTGACTGCTGCTTAACGTGCAGCACGTTAAGCAGCAGTCAGTTGCCCAGCTAAGCTAAGCATGGGTTCAGTTCCCATACATATACTCTTTGTGTGATCCACAAATTGTATTTCGGGTCTGGGTGTCATATTCATTCCTACTCCTACCCTTCGGTAAACCCGCTAGGTAATCCGCAGCTCCGGATTAGGCATCAGCCCTACTGGCCCCATCTGTGGTGGTCTGAAATCTGGATAAACCTCCGGAGTATACAAAGGTTATGCTGTTATGTTAATAAAGATGCAGCTTCTACTATTTACCCACAATTTTTTCTAAATAAATCGTGCCGTAATCAGTGAATTGAAAAGCAAAACGCAAGATATTTTGGACGCAGTGTTTACGTAAAACTTTAATGTTTGCTGAATCAATGCGAGTGTTGTTGTAGCACTAGATACTAGTTAGCGTTTCAGAACTAGACTAGGTACTTGCTTTACTTACTACTTAGTACTTGTATATAAGTGAATTAATTTCGAAAGTGCTTGTTCTTGCGTACAGTATCCGAATGATTTTCTAGATTATCATGTTAGACGTCATGGAGGCCGAATATTCTTCGTTGGTCGAGTAGTCGCAAGTGAGACTGCTGGGCAAGGGGTCTCGGATTCGATTCCCACGTTGGCAAAGTATTCCTGGGCTATTTTTGGCTTTTCGAAAATTTGTCAGTAGTCTGGAATTGTGCGTAATATGTGGCAATAGGCTCACTACCTATTACATAGGACTTACAAAGGTGAAATGTAAGTGTATATTGTATAGTAGCAATACGTGCCGTAATTTGCAGTGTGCACCTCTGCTTATTCCTTACGGTATATAAGGCGCAACGATACTTAGATACTGTCGATGTTGTTTCACGTCGGTTTTCTGTGAGGCCGTGGTATCACTTCGGTTGAGCCGGCCCATTCGTGCCGAAGCGTGACTCTCCCTCTTATTAAGTACTCAATGCTTTTCTAACCTTTTACCTTTTGTTGAGCCAGTTCTACGATCTCTTGTAAACAAACATTTTCTCTCTATTTATATCTATTCTGTAGCGAAACTCCAAAGTCTTTTGTTTTAATTAAAACTCCAGTGCTAGTGGGTACGCAGTTGTAATATTCATAGTTTCTTTTACGTAGTTTTATGGAAACTTTGTGAAAACTATCTGAGAGGATAAAACTAAAAGTTGAAACTTGTAGTACGGGGAACTTGTAATAAGATAATGATCGTTAAATAAATGATCCAAGTGGATTCCTTCTTTCTGAATAGATTTAGCTAAAAGTATAGAAGGTATGTTTTGTATGCCAATTAAGTTCTAGTTTTTCATCATTCATCGCTAACACCAACTGCGCAAAGAGACAAATTTCATACAAATTCTTATTTGAGGTTTCCCCTTTTGCAGTGTTGGTTACGATTTGTTTGTCTAAAAGAAATTTTGTGTTTAAACTGCTCTAAAATCTCGGGAATAGCTGAACCGATTCTGCTGATTCTTTTTTATTGGGTTTAGCGTAAACAGTTCTGCAGTGAATTCACGTTTTTATAATCACCCTTAGGAGTTATGGCACCCGATAGTGGGTGGATAGTTCTACCAATTTTTTAAGGGGAAAGACAATCTTTCTCCTTCAAAGACTTCTCCCGCCTTGGGCGACGCAACAGGGAGTGTCAGACTCTTACTGACTAAAAACTACCCCGTTTCTACTCCTGCTTTTCGAGCCGGAACCCCGGTAACCCGCTAGGCAGTCCGCAGCTCCAGCATTCCGGGCGTACTTGCATATAAAAAATAGTAATATTTTGCTATTTGGCCATTTATATCTACATCGGCTTCAAATCACTTACAATTTTCGCTTGTAAATTACAAATTCAGTTTACAGAGACCTTTGTTGTGTTTTCAACAACACTGTTGTTGTTGTTGTTATCGTGGACATCCGAAATTCGTAGTTGCAAACAATGGCGAGTGCAGTCAGTAACTGAGTCTAATTTATCGCTTGTCCGGACAGATTTACTGCCACAATGTGAAGCGAAAGGCAATTTTTTAAAAACACGACTACTGGCTTTGCTAGTTACCACTTTCGAAGGATACAAATGGTTCGTTCACAGTGAATTTTATATGCTAAATACCTCAATGTCTGGTCTAAATTGGCTTCCAATTTATTCTCATGATGAACCGGTGAATTCTAAATTGGCAGTGCAGTGACGTGATTGTAGGATGGTGAAGTGTGAAGTGGGTTGCAATAATGAGCTTCTAACTAGATCGACTGTTAATTGTATGAATGACGCGAAGTTTTGTTGGTATAATAAAGGTTATTTTTACATTTTGCCCCACAGTGGGATCCTTTTGTGTCGTAGATGCGTTTACAAATATACAAGTTCACACACATGACACACAGAGCCAGACCTGAAACAACAATTTGTGGATCACACTACACAGTGTAAGCACGTGTCGAACAAAACTAATCTAACCCGCTACACCTCTTTTTTCGCGGAAATCCATACCCCTATGACCTAGAGATAATCAAAAATAAATATTAGGTACCTACCTACCTAGATCTTTGGAAGTTGATTGATTGAAACGTTCTAAGGAACCTAATCCCCAAACGGAGCTTGATTATCTAAAAAAATAAGGAAAGATAATTTAATCAACCTTCAGCGTTTATTTACACTGTACGGTACTTTTATGTGCCCTTGTGAAGGATAGGAGATTTTTTTAATGGAATTGTGGGCAAACGAGCAGACGGTACACCTGATGGTAAGCGATCAGCGCCGCCCATGGACACCCGCAACACCAGAGGAGTCACAGGTGCATTGCCGGCCTTTATTTGTGTATAGTTTATTCATGTGTAAATCAATCATACAACTTTTTGACAAAGTAACTCAACTAGTTTCAAGCTGCACCAGGGACTCATAGGCATAGTAATGAGCAGTATGGAGAGACACTACAGGCCCTGACATGGTCTCTGCCTATTCTTTTGGAGATTAAAAGGCGTCATGATTTTCTATAGATCTATTAAAGCTTATTATTTTACACCGACGTGTGGAGTTGTATGGAGTTTCTTGCTTGTTCTTCCAATCGAAGTTACACTTTGGGACAAGCACCTAGCTTCAGTGACTGACAGACGGACGGACAATTCAGTTTGACGTTTTAAATGTGCCTAATTGAGGATTCATTGAAATAAATGCTTTGACTTTGACTTATCTACGTATGAATAACTGAACAGCAAACTGTTTAAATATGTAAGGCATAACTGTGTCTTTTTTTTTTTTTTTTTTTTTTCAGGGGGGAAAATCATCCAATGACTTCTCTCGCCAGGGCAAAGCGAGATGAGTGTCAGACTCTTACTGACTAAAAACCACCCCGTTCCTACTCTTGCTTGTCGAGCCGGAGCCCCGGTAAACCCGCTAGGTAGTCCGCAGCTCCGGATTAAGCATCAGCCCTACTGGGCCCCATCTGTGGTGGTCTGATGGCTCTTTGAGGCGCGCGCGGAACGCAACGCGCCGCAACGGGTCTGGTTCTGGTCGGGCGGCGAGCTACCCTTGCTCGCCGTCCGCAGAATAACGGTGGCCGGAGATCGTCACGCGATCCCCGACGCCCGGAGCATAACTGTGTCTAGTGTTCATAGTCTAGCCTCATATTCATTTATCATTCTTCGGAATATTACAATAATTATTCTACACCTCAACCTATTGTAGACACACAAAATATTAGAACGAACGAACGTAACGGGATGGTTTTAGTCAATAAGAGTCTGACACTCCCTTTCGCCTCGCCCAAGGCGGGAGAAGTCGTTGGATGATTTTCGGCGGCTGCCGCGCAACGTGTCGCGGGTTCGGCTCTTTGTGTGATCCACAGAGAGCACGCGGCACTGATCGCTTTTACCATCAGATGACCCGTCTGTTCATTTGCATAGATTAGATTGTAGATAGGCATCAGCTTACTTCTTAGAATACTTTTATAGTCAGACACACTTTTTTTCTCAACATCTTTTTCTAATATTTAAAGTTTTAGTAAAATAAGTATAAAAGGCATAAATTGTAAACCTAACATAGAATTTAACATTAAACCTAACTCGAAATTACAAAAAACGTTCTTCTTTTTCACATATTTATTCATGAGGCAGTTAAATAAAATTTTTGTAAGAGATAAGTTTTAGGCATAAAAAGGCTTCTTAGTAATACCTAGGTAGCTATAAAATACATTAGAAAATTGTATTAGAACGTTAAGAGGTTTATCCCTGCGCATATGGTGCACGATCCATCAAACGGCCCGTGTAATCATATCAAATTGAAAAACGATTACTGGCTCGCTGTAACCTATATTATAGCTAGCTAATATTTTTTCTGTAATATCTCCACTGTTGTAAATTATGTAGAAGATGTGGTATCGATAAAAAAGTTATAGATATAATTGATGTTATTACTAAAACTAACTTGAACTCTTTCAATTTTTTTCCTTTTTAAATAAAATGTTATCTATCCCACACTAGGATTTTTTCCTGTGTTGTGGGTTTACAAACATACAAGTTCACATACCTGCACATGACACCCAGACCCAAAACAATAATTTGAGGATCAAACAAAGAGTATCTCCGTGCGAGAATCGAACCCGCACGTTGTACGGCAGCCCGTTGCTCACTCTGTTTGTGTTTTGTCTGCATCAATGGGACTTTTTATCCTATGATTTATACTGTATACGAGGTTCGTAACTTGGTTTGGACTTCATTCAATTATGTTGAGTAGTTTTGGAGTAACAAGCCCATACCCACACAATGTGAAATGTAAAATTGCGTGCTAGTTAAAAATCTACTTATTTTTCTTTCTCGGAATTTATCTAATAGGTAGTGTTACAAAATCTAAATTTAACATGAAACTTTAATTCACATATTCATATCAAGTAGGCGAAAATCTTACACAAGAAACATTCTCCCAAGTGTAACAAAGCAACTGCAACTGATTGCTCAGTGGGTTGCATAAGTAAATAGTGGTACAGGCGCACAGCCGCGTCTTTTGGGTATCTCGTCAGTGTCTAGAGCTGCCCCCGCTTAGCATGCAACATGCGCCACTTTCATAGCACACACAGACGTGTTTCAGAACACCTAATTAATAATTAAAGAATGGAGGCGCCACAGACGGTCCATTTCTATTTACTTCGCCCACTAGATTAGCTTTTTGTTCAGATACGTCAAGGCATTAATTAGGTACGAATGAATTAGACCTAAGTTTTTGTTCTTCGTGTTTTTTGTGACCAGGTTTTTCTTTGAACAAATGTGACGGTGAATTCCTTTGTGTTTCAATGGTCGCTATAAGATGGTCTATCAATTAGTTGTTTAATAGAAGTAATATTATAAAGGTTAGGAATAGGTTGCTTATCAATGGGCAGACGTAAGTGATGATCGTAGGCCGCATCATCACTTACCATCAGGTGAGATAGCGGCCAAACGTCGACCCATTAAATGTAAAAAAAAGTTAAAGCTCTGAAGTTCTCTACTGAATTGTGAGATATTTTTGCGAGTGTTAAAATGATGAATTGCTTAGATAAACCCAGTCACGTGAAATGTGTATCCGTCCAAGGTTTTGTCAGGTTGTCTGTAAGGTATGACAGAACGAAGAGGAATGCTCGGATCGCGTGGGCACAAGGATAATACACAAATAAACCTAAACAATATCGCAACAAATTTTATTAACAGTGGTACATAAATAATTACAATAAAATATACACAAAGAAAATATATTCAGATTATATAAAGCTTAATTACCTACCTGACAAATTTACTATTTTAAGCGTAAACACTCGTTATAATTTCAAAAACTGTAAAATGCATAAAAAATAGGACATTGTAGTGCAGTCCATGCAGGTCATTATCTTCCTTTATATTTAGAGCCGGCTAGGGCCTGCAAAGTGAAGAACTGTTTTAGTGCGCTGAATATCTTCGCGTAGTACTTGGCGGAGGTGACTGACGTGTCAGATTTAAATTTTCTGCATCTTATTTTTCTGCCGCCTGAAATTCGCAATTGTGTTGCTTACATAAAAAAAAGTATAAAAAAAAACGTCAAAGTAACGAAGTTGTGTGGAATGGATATTTACATGTCCTTACCATCTCGTATCGCATCTCTTCGCTGATGCGCTCGCACAGGTCGGTGGGTATGTCCCCCTCTATACACTCTTGCAACACGTATTTTAGTTGCGATGTCCTGTTGACAAACAACGAAGGACTTAGATTACGCTTAGATTCGGATTTAGGAATCATCCAGTGAATTCTTCCGTTTTACGTGAGGCGAGAGGGAGTGTCAGACTCTTACTGACTAAAAATTACCTCGTTCCTTCTCCTGCTTTGAGCCGGAGCCCCGGTAACCTGTTACGTTGTCTGTAGCTTCGGGCTTGCGGTAAAGCTAAATAAGAGCTAATGCGCGAAGAGTATGGGGTAAAGAAGTAACTCCATTTGGAATTTGGACGGTGCAGAGATATCTATACTAATCTATACTATAATATTATAATATATACTATAATACTATATACTATAATACTATATAATAGGGTCAAACCCGAGAAGGAGAGACCTCCCCATGATTTATAAAGCTGAAGAGTTTGTTTGTTTGTTTGTTTGTTTGAACGCGCTAATCTCCGGAACTACTGGTCCGATTTGAATAATTATTTTTGTGTTGGATAGTTAATTTATCGAGGAAGGCTATAGGCTATAAACCATCACGCTATGATCAATAGGAGCCGAGCAGAGCGGGTGAAACCGCGCGGAAGTAGCTAGTAATAGAATAGTTACAGAAAACTCCTAGTTCTTCAAAGCCAGACTTTTATAAAAGTATCTTACTGTATGTATATGAGCATGTATGCACTGGTGGCTCTCCGGGCGAGATGCGGTGCGTCCTCTTTGCCCCCGAAGTTGTACTCGATGGCTTCTTGCTTGCTACATCGAGATACTACGTCGTCGTCGAACTTGCACCACTGTAGCATAGAATTCAAAGATGTTATTAAAAGCAATAAATTGAAAATTTTGTTAAAAGGGAGTGTAATTGACTGGTGTGTCTAAAAGTGAGAAATGTAATTAACTGGTGTATCTAAAAGTAAATGAAAAATATGCAGATTTTATTAACACATTAGACGCCATGTCGGACAACGTTGTCCGACACTAGTGGAGGAATAGCCTTTAACAGTTTTTTGTTGGCAGTGAAAGGCTTAATCAAGAAGTGTTAAGGTTTACTTTACTTTGAAGATCATGGAGTGATCGTGTTATGTATCTGATATTATAATATTGGTTATGAAATACAGTTATTATGGAAAACGACAATAGTTTTAATGACGCAAATTCCTCTCCTCCTTCATACCTACATAATAATATGTATAAAAGGCAAAGTTAAGTCAAAGGTTAGTCTGATGGATTTATATGTTGGGTCCAGAAATCAGGACAAATGTTCTTGGGATTTTGTTGATATGACATTGTTTTGTTAATAAGAAGTCTGGAAATATGGCACAGACTACAAAATATGAGATTGAAAATATGCAACAAGCTTTTACTTAAACTAATACGAGCTGATGATAAGTGAGTGATAGTGAGACACGTATAGGTATTATAACAGTAAGTTTTGGTTTTGCTCACCTTTCCATCTCCCCTGGGGTTAATAAACACCACATAGTGTCCACCGTGGTTGTCTCCTGAGTGTACCAGCACTGCATGCAACGTGTAATGCGCTGGTATTGTGGGGATCTCTTGAAGATACGGGTCTAGGTTCACTTCTTCGTAGAATTCGAATCTGCAGGGTAGTTGTGAAACTTGTATTCAGTTATACCTAATTCATAGCGTTATTTTGTCAATCAAAATGAGGTTTTAACTAACTTGGTTTAGCACTTGATATAATAGTAGGATAGATGACTAATTTGTATTGTAATGTCCGTCTTGTAGGTTATTTTAAAATACGTGTCTAATACACGTATTTTATTCCGGAAAAAAATACTTTCTAAGATATGTTGATTTTAAATATTGTCAATTGAAATGACGAATTTGCTCTTACTCCTAAATTTCGATTCGTTTTATCTAAGTATTGTTGTCTTATATGACAAAATAAAAAATACGTGTCTAATATTTTTTCATTACCTGATGGGCTAATAAAATTTTTAATTTCTCCTTCATCATCCCTAGTATAGTAAAGTTATCGACAAAATTTCAATGAACTTTTTAATATTTTCGCTATATCGTGTATTGCAAAAACAACAATCTAAAGAAACCAATAACACGTAGAACATAATATTATTATAAAGTCTACGCTAAATAAAGTTAGTATCAATTCGAGTCAACATTTTGTAGCTCGGCCCAAAAACAACACCTGTGGCGCCAATATCAAAGGACGATATGGTTTTGGGACGAAAATTTGCATAATAGTCTTATTTAAAAACGTAGTTATTACGGCTAAAATGTTAACAGACATATACAAAGGAACATTTATATGGAAGCTTTTTATGTTTGTCCGAGGTCGGAGTAATTTAAAATGCTATTTATGGACAGCTGGCAAAAAATAACGAAAGAAATGTTCCATGTAAAAACTTGTTCCTAATTATTAGGCTTCTATTAAAGCACTTATTTGGTACATCAGCACCTCTACCATGAGTTTGAAGCAATAGTATTTGTCGATAGTCGCTAGCGACGACGTGAATTTTTTGTATGTCAAATTTTACAACGCCTCTACCGTTCACCTGTGGAACTAAAATTTACACCGTCGTCGCTAGCAACTATCGAAAAATACTATATATTATATTAACTGCTTCAAACTTATGGTAGAGGTACAGGAAAGTATCTAAACAGGCTTTTCAAGAACTTGCCTGCAAATCTTCACAAAGATAAATCACCTTTCATACACAATACACATCCTGGTCCGAAAACACATAAACCATTTAACTATTATTTTGAGTTTGAGCCATACTGATACAACACAGAATGAAACAACAAACCTGTCATTAAACTTGACAGAGGCGTCACTCTGGGGGTCATACTGGAACCTCATGAGGTGTAGATGTAGCACTGGTGGGAAGACGTCGAACCTGACTCCCTTCTCCGCCTCCTGGAGACCATGTTCACCGGCGTCGTATTTATTCTCACCATCCAGTAACTCCGTACTGATGTAGTCTTTGAACGATTCGTAAACTGTCGAGGGTTAGGGTTAGGATGGAAAAGGATACTGTGGTAAAATGATTAGGGTTGAAGAATTCAAGGCATTTGCAAAAGGAACCGAGTGACCTGTTGAAAATTGATAGCCTCAGGGTGCTTTTCCACAAGAGATGTGCTATATAGCTACGCTACGAAGATGTAGCTAAACTGTAAAACTATGTGACCATTTCTATCGATACTAAGTTATGCAGTCGTGCGAGAAAAAGGCACACTTATCCATAGTACGCATCCATAGCACGCATCTTTAAAAAAACATAGCTTAGCTGAGTCCGTTTCCACCAGTGCTAAGCTATGTGTACCAATGAATAATGGAAGTTAAACGCATCCACAGCAACGTAGCATAGCACATCTCTGGTGGAAAAGCACCGTTAAAGTCTTATAGGAATAAGACTAATTCCATTTCTGGACTTTAACAGGTGGGCTTTATTATTGAATTCGGGACAATACTTATTTTACTAAATAGTGTTATGGTACATTCAATATTTAACTAAAAAAATATACGTAAAGTACCCGAACCACATGTTACGAGAGTCCTAAACTCACACTATAAATAATTTTAAACTTGCGGCAGAACTAATTTTCTTACAACTTAGCCCTACATGCTCGTATAAATGCAAATATTTCTTTACCAGAACTTTAGATGCAGGCGCCTGTGTAACACTCTGATATGAGAGATTTATTAGCACCTCTTACTCTCAAATGGTTTCTACACAATCTATAATTTATTCATCAACTGTGACATCATCACTACATAGTATAAAACAAAGTCACTTTCTCCTGTCCCTTTGTATGCTTAAATTTTTAAAACTACGCAACGGATTTTGTTGCGGTTTATTTTAACAGATAGAGTGATTCAAGAAGAAGGTTTTTATGTATAATACGTGCATAATATATCACCATTGCACCCATGCGAAGGGCGGGTAGGTGTTCGCTAGTAGTAGACTAAATGGTTAAACGAAATAAAGGAATTTCTCGTACCTAATGAAATTTTGTCAAAGTCCCGTTATAAATTGCATTTTCAAGTTGCAAATTGGACCAATTTATTGGTAACGAAATAGCTTTTGAAAGTAACTGGGCACTGGCTTGTTGCCGTTTTTTCTTTGGTTACTGAATTTCGAACTGGATTGCGATTAACGAGTGCAAAGTTACATTGGTTTATTGTTTTTGTTTGCAGAATTTGTAGTACGTTTCGAGGATCAATATTCTCTGCTGTTCTCTATGAGATGAGGTTTTTGCCCTATATTGATATAAGTATATCATATTACTAGCTACTTTCGCGCTGTTTCACCCGCTTTGCTTGGCTCCTATTGGACATAGCGTAATGTTTTATCGGATCAGTAGTTCCGGAGATTAGCGCGCTCAAACAAACAAAAAAACAGACTCTTCGGCTTTATATATTATAGTATAGATAGGTACTTTTGTATTAAAAATATTTGCATTCTATCAAATAATAGGTACTTTTCTGTGTTAATAATGTGTGCTTGCTTACTATTATTTTTCCCCTTGACGCTGAGTTGTATGTCATAGAACGTTTCAACACGTGTGCTGGTACAGTTCACATTCTTGCACTTGATGAATGACGTCATTTTACCCTCGAACAGCTTCGGCACGGTCCCTTCCACCACTGTGCCTTTCATTTTGTTTTCTAACTTGTCTAGTAACACCTACAAAGAAATGTGAAAATTTACAGTCCAATACTTGAGTATTTATCAATTTCCATTTCATTATGTTAAGATATAACTATTTCACTGCTCGTTGGGCGAATGGTTGCAAGTGCGACGGCCTGGCAACGGGTTTCGGGTTCGATTGCCGCGTCAGGCGAAGTATCGCTGGGTTTATTTGGTTTCTCGAAAATTTCTCAGTAGTAGCACGGAGTCTGGAAATGTGCCCGGTATCTGGCAATAGGCTCACCACCTATTACATGGGACTTACAACATAAATTGTGAAAAGTGGGTGTATATTGTACAGTGGCAATCCGTGCCATAATGTGCACCTCTGCCTACCTCTTCGGGGATAAAAGACGATATATAACTATTTTAAAAAGGCAACTGAAATACACATATGCGTCAAGTGCTTGCAACACGATAAGTCATGTTATTAGAAAAACTTGAAATAGTCATCGAATTTTTATATTCCTGCGATGAGAGAAAACACATCAAATATGGATTTCTGCAAAAAGCATTCACGAGAGATGAGTTTTTACCAGGCAAAGGATTGAAGCCTTTTATATGCAAAAAATACAGCGTAGCATAATTGTAAGCTTCCATGAAAAAAATGGTAAAAATATTTCGCTCCACGTAGGACCCTTGTGGAAAGCCAGTGAAAATTTAAGACTAAAGATTTTTGGCTTCCCCGTTTTTACTGGTGACCGTAAAATTTTGAGGAGCCCATAAAAGTAAGATCAAGTTTCACTATGATCCCATCCCATAGTAAGACTTAATTTTCTCAAGTACAAAAAACAATATATTATACCTACATACGTATAGACATTTCATTAATTTAACGTAAGTGACATGGTTAGTTTACAACCTAAATTAAAATGATCGATTTTAAATCGCATCCTTTTATATGAAGATTATATTTAATACATTGCCTGACTTGTTGGCCGAGTGGTTGCAAGGGATCTCGGGTTCGATTCCCGGGTCGGGCGAAGTGTTACTGGGTTTTTTCGGTTTTTCGAAAAAATCTCAGTAGTAGCACGGAGTCTGGAAATATGCCCGCTATATGGCAATAGGCTCACCACCTATTACTTGGGACTTACAACATAAATTGTGAAAAGTGGATACATACAGTGGCATTACGTGCCATATTGTGCACCTCTGCCTATCTCTTCGGGGATTAAAGGCGTGACGATATGTATGTATGTATGTATATTTAATACACAACTCACCCGCAAGAACTCCTGCACATCATGTTGCATGAATGAGTCCAGTGTCTCCCAGCCGAAACTCTTAGTGAGCTTCTTAGTAGCAACAGGTTTGTCTGAGAACTGAAGATCGTAGAACACACGTTGTAGGGCAAACGAGACAGACCTAGAGCTGTCGTCTCCCACAGTCGGAATCTTGTACACCGCCTTACGTAACACGTTCGTGAAAAACAGAGTTTGTAAAAGAGAGTTCATGTAGCATGTCGCTCCTTGGTTCTTGAGCCCTGGGAAAGAATGTTGAACGTTGTGATTGGTTAGAGCTATGTTTGCTTCATCATCATCATTACAACAAAGGCCTCCCCCTTAGTCCTCCACGTAGAACGACAAGCCGCCACCTGCAGCCATATGTTTGCTTATTGGAGGGTGCCAATAACTACCCCGAAATCTTAATAGGTTAGGTTTGGTTAAAATGAGTTATAAAATTCAGTAAACAATTTTAAAGAGTGATCCTTTTTGACAAAATCCATTTAGAAATATGAAATTCTTTAAGCCTGGTCCAGACGAGTGTAACGTGTAATGTAATCCACCGTGTAATGTAACACGAATTCTTCAGCGCGAGTGTTACATGTAATGCTCGTACTGCCGTCCACACGTAGAATTCGTGTTACATTACACGGTGGATTACATTACACGTTACACTCGTCTGGACCCGGCTTTATGTTCCATTCTCAGTATGAAAGCATCTCGCTTGTCGCTTAGTGCAGCACTCATTCGATAAAATAACTATTTCATAGTTCTATTCACTCGTCCATTATTTCCACTCTAATAATTTTCCTTTAACCCTTTGAATGGCGCGTTATGCACTTATGCATAACGGATTGTCACCCACGTGGTTATTGGAAAATAATATCCATTTGAAACGGATTTGCTTTGAGTGGACAGATTTTTGTTGAAAACGTTTTTTGAAATTCTCGCTTGTTCACACATAGGTACGTAATATCTTGATTATTTTGATGAAAATAAATTAAAACCACCCACTTATTGGTCATTGCGTAGGATTGAGATAAGTATCTTAAAATGTAGGTAAGTATCAATATTGACACAGGTTTTTAAGGTAGAATATTTGGCAAACATCATGAAATAGTCTTACATCTATCACCTTACCAACAAATCCTGTGTGTTTTTTGGAGTCCCATGACACACCATGAGGTGCTTCAGCAATAACATGAGCTTCTATAGTGATTGAATCGTCCTTCACGAAAGCATTGTCTGGTTCCATGAGATCGTCCCATGATATGAAGTGTGCAAAACCCCAGTCGTCTTCCTTACTGTTTATGGAAAAATATTTAAAAGCTGTTCTGTTCATATAAACAAACAATCTAAAATACGATTTAGTAATCATAGGACAGAATCTTGATGTTATAAAGTAACATAAGTAAGTATTCTATTGTTTTATTCATCATCATCAGCCCATAAGTGGCTACTACTGACCAAAGCCTCTTCTCACATGGAGAAGGTTTAATAAGCATTGATCACCACGCTTGCCCAATGCGGATTGGCGATTTCAAACTTTTAAATTAGAGATTATAAGCCCAGGTTTCCTCGCGATGTTTTCCTTCACCGTTTATCAGTGGTGTCTAAAAAACCTTAGAAAGTACATATAACTCGGGAAAAGTCACATTGGTACTTGTCGTCCGTAGGTTTCGAACCCACAATCTCATGCATAAGAAGTGGGCGTCTTAAACCTCCGAGCCACCCCATTTTATTGTATGGTATTATTGTTTTATTATATTTATTGTATGGTTATAAATACCAGTGATACATATGATGAAGTTTCCGACAGAGGGCTTGACCACCGTCCGGTTTATGCGAAAGGAGTTTCAGTTCTCCTAGCCCATAGCACGACCAGCCTGGAGAGTCACATTCTCCATTGCACTGCAAGAACACGCCCAACGCCTTCTGTTGCTGGCGTTCAGGTGTTGTCGTGTGCCTCAGGAGTATGAGTATCTTCCAAGGCAGGCATCTCACGAAGCAAGGAGGTGACAGTACTTGCTCCTTCAACTGACTTATATTTTGAACAGTGAAACGAAACGTCGCTTCTGGCCGAGCGATGTCGTCGTCGTCTTGTAAAACTTCCTAAGGAAAATTTGTGCATGAAGGTATTTGAGAATGATGCTTGGTATTTAAACTAAATTATTTTGAAAAGTTTGGAGAGGAGATATTTATAATAAAATTTGTAATGGAGGTACGGTTCCAACTTCAACAATTGCTTTGCATGTTTTTGCCATACAGAACGAAACATAAAATCCCGTAGCTAGCTTTGTCGACAGAGTTTTTCAATACATTCATTTCATTATTTCGTTAGCAATATTAAAGTCTAAAAAACAGTGTATTACGATATATCAGCTAACCGGATTTGCCGCTGGTGTTACAGCTGTTGCGTTATCCGCGCTACCAGTTTCAATCATTGTACAGCAGCAAATGTAGTGCTACAAAAAACAAAAACTTTATACATTTCAACATCCGAGCTGGGTTTTCTTGAGATTCCTTCACAATATTCATTACCAACAGGAATATATTTACCTTATTTCAAAATAGTATACATAATGGTTGTTATCAAAATATAAAAAACTAATTTTGTAATTTTTTTAGGCCGATGACATACGTCACCTTATGATTTTTTAAATGTCACTTTGACTATTCCAAATTTAAAAAAGTTTTAGTAAAAATAAATGATCGTGGCACAAAAGAGGTTCGTTATGTTCTATATAATAATAACCCATGATAATTGTTGCCCTATCTGAATCTTTTAGCTTGTGTAATTAGGAACGTTTGTCGAATAAATTAACGAATTTCCATTTCCTAAACAAATTCTTAAAATAAATAATGCAAATGTTTAGGTTTGTGATTTATGGAATTTCATTTTATCCAAGCATATTTCCGTGGCATTTGTTATTAATAATTATTTATTGAACCCGACATGATTTCTACTGG
Organism: Spodoptera frugiperda; assembly: GCF_023101765.2. Lineage (NCBI taxonomy): Eukaryota > Metazoa > Arthropoda > Insecta > Lepidoptera > Noctuidae > Spodoptera > Spodoptera frugiperda. Next base: position 9,056,178 of record NC_064237.1, read on the forward strand.
ATACCGGAAATTAATTAAAACGTTGATTCATCTTGAGACGACATCATTCTCTATTGGTTCTAAGATTGACAGTTAGATGCTGGCCTCTTTAATTAAATTGGGAAATAGATTTTTAAGAGGCTATCACACTTTTGTTAAATGGGAAGTCGATACTTTATGTAATTGGATATTATTGCTTTTGAGTCAGCTATCTACCAATATTCTTTTTAGTCGGCTGATAACGCATTTGTAACTCTTCTGGTGTTCCAGCCAGTTATCCTTAAAATCCACGCATCATACAGATAAAATATTACTATTTGATAAAAACATAGAGAATATCTTATGTGTTTGTTTTATAGAAAAACCTCGTAGTTTCTACCCCTAGAGTCTAGTTACATAACTGTTAAAGAATAACACGAGGAAGTGGGGCGTCGACTAATTAGCGGCTTTGTTATACTTAGGTCGCTTGTACTACTTTACGGCGACTATTGTACTTACTGCTTTTCATCCCTTACGTAATTCATTTATGTAAAATACCAGTTTGTTTAGGACATCATTACACGAGGCTCAGCATACTCAGCGTAGCCCATTTTTATTAACCAATATTTTAGTACCTCTCCCACCCAGCAACTCATGTAGTTGGTAAAAGTTCGGATTATTTACGATTACAGTAAATGGATTCGCGAGGAAAGTTTTTAACGATATCATAAAATAGTCTATAAAACACTCTATAATTGAGTTATTTACAACTTTAACAGCAGGAGTCAAATAATAAGCTTTTTCGATAACGGTTTAGGTATAAGTTAAAATAGGTCATACTTATTTTGTCTAAAAAGTTTTTATAGCTGGCAGAATGCATTGGTTATCTTTGTCACAAAAAAAAAACTGTGGATTTACCGCCATTTTATTCAAAGATGACAGTTACGTGCAAACTTTTATTGATAATATTTTTTTTATTTGTGTATTTTTAAAAACATATATTTTTGCTTTTATTTTTTTAATCATTTATTTTAGGGGTTTTTATTCACATTCACATTATATTCTACTTGACGATGTTCAAACATATTTTAATGATTATTTCGTAGCAAGCAAGAAAAAAAGATTTATAATTTGCGTAATGGAGAAAAAATATCTTGGGTAATATTTTTTCGATAAGGATTAACGTGAAGCAGCAGGATCCAATCACCCATAGAGCTGCGGCGATTAACTCCATTAGCGTTAATGGAAACAAGCAATTCCCAGCGTTACGGCTCATTACTGAATAATTTGAATTAGAGCCATGATTTAATTCTGATTGTAATGCAGACTGGGATTATGAAGGTTAGTTAAACATTATTTGCTTCTAATACACCATTTTTGTTGGTAAACAGATTTTTTAATTTGGTTTTTGTATAGAGTAAATTACCTACTTTAAAAGGAAAATAATGGAGTAAACATTTAAAAGTTTTGCCGTACTAGAGTAATTTAATGGTTACTTAACCCAGTCCTTAGCTATAGTTATCGAGCGGTAAGTCCCCCTTTGAGGAGTGGCTAGAGAGGCGCCACGGCGTCCTCACCTACCGCCTGACGCAGGTGCTTACCGGACATGGAAGCTTCGGTAGGTTCCTGTTTCTGATTGGGCGGGAGGAAACGCCCGGGTGTCATCACTGCGAAGACCGCCCGGAGGACACGGTGGAACATACGCTTGCGGTCTGCCCTGCGTGGGCTGAGCACCGCCGTGTCCTCAGGGATGTGGTCGGCGACGGCGCCCTCTCGCGTCCGGCACTGATACAAGCCATGGTGCGGAGCGAGGGGGACTGGGATGCCGTCTCCTCCTTCTGCGAAGCATGATGCTAGCTAAGGAGGAGGCGGGGCGCGTGGAACGAACTTCCTCACGCCCCAGCCGTCGCGAAGACACTCCGGGCGTCGGGGATCGCGCGACGATCTCCGGCCACCGTAAGTGCGGGTCTGCGGACGGTGAGCAAGGGTAGCTCGCCGCCCGACCAGAACCAGACCCGTGCGTGCGGCGCGTCGCGTTCTGCGCGCGCCTCAAAGAGCCATCAGACCACCACAGATGGGGCCCAGTAGGGCTGATGCCTAATCCGGAGCTGCGGACTACCTAGCGGGTTTACCGGGGCTCCGGCTCGACGGGCAGGAATAGGAACGGGGTGGTTTTTAGTCAGTAAGAGTCTGACACTCCCTCTCGCCTCGCCCAAGGTGGGAGAAGTCATTGGATGATTTTCTCCACTCAAAAAAAAAGCCATCCCTGACACTCCTTCTGAAGTGAAGTGAACCAGTTTGTTTTATTTTGTTATCTGACTCAAGTTAAATTTGAAGCTTAAATATCGATATTCTTATTACTACCTTGTAGTACTTCATCGATGTTTTGGCAAAGAATTCAAATTATTCCCTATCATGTTACACCTTATCAGAAAGCTGAAGAATTGTAGATATTTTAACGCACATTTGCAGAACAGTTGTCATAGACTTTTTTTTAAATATCTTACAAAGAAAAACAACTTATCACAAATTTATTTACTTTTTTAAACATTCGATCGTCTGCTACGACTCAGTTGGTACAGTTATTTACAGTTTTAGTTTTCTAAATAATAAAGCAACTAATCTACTACACAAAAAACCAAAAACAAAATAAAATTTAGCCACCAAAGACAAAACAAGGGAGAAATAGCCAAAAAAATGGGAAATTTTATCAAAAAAGTTAAAATGCCGATAATTTGAAAACGGTTAAGTTTGGGATATGGGGTCCCATGGTCAAATCAGTCAGGAATGATGTAAACTATCACGTCTTAAAGGATTTAGGTCGACTTACCCTTTAACCCTGTATAAGATAACAATACTTAGATAAAACGAATCAATGTACGTCATTTCTACGTATAAAACGTACCTAGAAATGACGTCACACGATATTTCAAATCAATATATTATCTTCAAAAGTATTTCTTTCCGTAACCTATTTAATTAAGTCTACACTGAAAAGCGAGTAGTTACCAACTTGACGGGATTATATATCGATTAGCTATCTTTTGTGCAGTCAAAAACGTGCATACCACTCCAGATGTGGGTGTGTCTACTTAAGTATAGGGCTTATACACACAAAAACCTCTTGACAATAAAAAATATACCGTATTTTGCTTAGAAGAACGTACCTACAAATACAATCTACAATTTCGTTACTTCTTAGTATAAGTATTATTCAAACTTTACATAAATGATTTGTTTGTATAATCTGTTTATCTATTAAACTTTGATTTTAAACCTTAAATAAACAAAGTTAAAGTTTATTTCTTGGTTTTGATGTCATGATCGAAGTATTGTATTTTCTTACCTTTTGTAGGAAATCTCGCGGCAGAGTTCCATTCCATCGTATCGTGAATTCGTAACTCAATTTATAATTTGAAAGTGGCAAATTATTGTCCGTAATGGATTCCTTTGAGTATTTAATCGAACGATTCTGAGTTATTTAAGTCTCAAGTATTTTGATTATTCTATATTTTAGATTCGTCTGTATTTTCTAAAGTAAAATATTTGTAATTAGGTACAACTATGTAGCTATTACTGTGTAGGTATAAAAGGCTCAAAGGCTCAAATCTAGGTTCAAAAATATGTTCAATAATTTACGTTTAAGAAAACCGATTTCAACCTCGCAGTCAGTAAAGTCGGTTAATACTTATACTTAAAACTGCTCACGAAAACCGTATTAAAATCGGTTCAGCTAATCGTGAGATAATTGCAAATAAACATACACATACATAACATAAGGTCACACTGAGAATCTTCTTATTTAGAAGTCAATTAAAATATTTTTTAATGATGACATAGACGTAGAATGTAGTCTCCGTACCTCAAGCTCCACACATTGTCATGTCACTATTATTTCAGATAACATTGTGACGTTAACCTATCAGCATGACAATATACATACAATATTCCACCTTTACAATCAAATTCAATCAATTATAATCAATGGATATGAGGCTTCCTGTCCTCAGAACTTCGGCACCGGCTCAGTCAATGTATGATACAAATTATACTCATGTAATTACTTGTGTTTGAAACCTACAACTATGAGTAATTGGGTTTAATTAATTTTGTTGTTTTGGTAGTGTACTCCAAAAGATGTACTTATGCCGCGGTAAACGTAGTAATCAGTATTAATACATAGTATAAAACAAAGTCGGTTTCTCTGTCCCCATGTCCCTTTGTATGCTTAAATCTTTAAAACTACTCAACGGATTTTGATGCGGTTTTTTTAATAGATAGTGTGATTCAAGAGGAAGATTTATATGTATAATACATGCATAATAGTTGGGGGTTCAAATCCCTCACGGGCTGCAATTGTTTTATTTTTATATTATGGATATCTTCTACATTTTTTTTTTGGAAAATAAATACAAAAGTCCGTTGACAAATCGAGTGGGTGTACCCAATCTGTCATACATAAAGATAGATAGAAAAATTAATAGTTATTATAGGTGGCAAACTTACTATACAATAATATATCTATTTGTCCCTCCAGGGATATACAAAGATATACATTATGCTCAATTTCAGTACAAAGTAGATGGACAGATATGTAGATGACGTATTAGATATGATGTGTCATTGATTAAAGTAAATGATAGGATCATAGGAATAAATTCCTTATCAATTTTTATATAGTAAGTAATCATCACAGGTGGTTTACCGACATTATTTGAATTTTGTTACAAAACACTTAATTATTTAAAACCCTAGTCGTGATAACATGTTAAAATTGTATTACATTGTAATATTTGAAAGTTTTGTTTAAGACCAAATTCTGTACTAATATGGTGGAAAAATAAATTAAAATTAATAAATTAAAATAACCATTTTGATAAAACGAAAAAAAAACTGCATAGATACCTACTTTTAACCAAAAATAATAATAGATATTCTGTTTCCGATTATCCTAATCAAAATATGAGTTCGCTCACGGCTCAACGATTGCTATTAGCCAATATGTTGCGAAATAAATAACAAAATAATGAATTGACGTTCGTCCGGTCAATACTAGATACAATAATGGTTTGTGATAAATGAGCCGAGTTCGGGAAATTGCCTCGGCGGTATCTCCCGCTCCGGGATTGACGTGTACCCTCGAACGAAGCAAAAAATATCTTATCCCATCGGATTCCAATCAGACTCGCTCATTTATTGCAATTGGCTGATGGAACAAGAATTCCGTTGAAATACGAAGTAATTTCACCTACTTTGTTGGTGATTTTTTATCGGACAAAAAGGTTAGGTTAGTACATTATTTTATGTTTTTATTATTTTATACTGATGTAACTTTAGTAATACGAGTTATTTATATTAATTATAAGTATAAGTATTTAAATGTAGGTATGTATTATATGACATTTTTTCTAAATACTGGTACATAATAATTGTAGGTAATGTAAGTAATAATATTCATGCACATAATGATCTTGTACTAACGAGTCAGCTGGTCAGTTCAGTGACTGAACAGGTAAATATGCACGCCAAAAATAAAAAAAGTAGAAGAAATCCATAATACAAAAATAAAACAGTTGCAGCCCGTGAGGGATTTGAACCCCCGACCACCTCTGGTAATGTGAAATTATCTGGGCGCTCTAACCGCTGAGCTAACGAGCCGATAACTAGACAGGTAAATTAGTGCACCAAACATGGAAAAAAAGGAAATTTAATACACGACACCGATAGTGATTATAATGATACTTAGATAAAAATTCGCAACGCATTACATTTGTTGATAAGGATATATTATTTATCAACAACAAGCTTTTGTTTGTGGCTTTGCACGTGTTAAATTCGGGGTAATACTATATAATATCATTAGAACGTAAAACCGAATATTTAACATGTTTATTAAGTTTTGTGTTTCCGATATTTCGGCACTGTTGCAAGCGTCATGATCACGGATGAACGGATGGAACAACTATATGAGTATTTGAGTAACAACAAATCTTCCGCTTGAACCACTCCTGTCAATAGTAAATACGTTAATGGTTTGTGAAAAAAATATAAAAAAACAGTTGTAATTTGAAGTGGAACATCCATCATCATATAGAATAATGCTGAACGCTCATCTGTTGTTCACCTAACGAGCCAATAACTTCAATTAACAGTTGAATTTACCAATCAAAAATTAAGAAAAAAATAGATAAAAGTCAACAGAGTAAAAAAGGTACAATCGCAGCTCGTGAGGGATTTGAACCCCCGACCACCTCTATTAATGAAATTAAATGGGCGCTCTAACCGCTGAGCTAACGAGCCATCAAAAAACACGCCGAATTTAGACATCCCATTCTAGTTGATGACGCCATACGCAGTAACAACGCCAATCATACGTGAGACGCGTCATTTTTATATGATGATAAAATGATTACCTTCTGTCACGTTTCTGTGTGATAAAAAGTATGTAGCCTATCTGTGTATTCCAGACCATATTCTACTCCTGATCCAAGTATCAATTAATCTGAACCCTTCAGCCATTTTTAAGTGATTGAGTAACACACAGACACACAAACTCATAGACTTGCGGATTTATAGTATAAGTCAGATAATCATTATCGATTAAGATTGACGAAGTATTATCACAACTTATCTACCTATGAGTCAACATAAACATGTAAACATTGTGTTGTTTAGCGTAAATGTTGCTATTGTACTGATCTTTTTAAATCGGATAGGATTTGAAAGTGATTTATATTTTTTACATTCATCGAAATGTATTTATTTCCTCAAATTTCCTTTAAAATACGCGTGATGTTAAACAGAACTCGTCAGACGCACTTTTTTAGTCATGACTCAGTCAAGGTCATGGGCGGAGTGGGCAGCCATGTTTGTATTTATCAAAACAATCGTGTCTACTCATTCTAATCTAAAACCAATTCTATTGTGAGCGTGCTATGGTGTAATTTTCAACGTATTATTAGATGTGATGTGATGTGATGACTAGTCAGAAACAATTTTTTGACAATGAACCTTAGAAACAATATATTTGCTGTTAATGTTTAAAAAGTATATTTCGATATATTTGTTCCTATTTCATAAAATATTGTGTGCTTTAAATCTTGTAGTTTGTCCGAAATATAATAGATGGCGCTGTGAGGATGTGTGATTGAAGATGAACTAAATAATTTTACGCATGTTGAAAATATGTATAAAAATATTTATACACAACATATTATATGGTGTATTGAGTATTAATTATTTAATTTAAAATAACAATATATTGCGTTTGATATGTGTTCAGTTATCTTTGATTTTAATTTAGTTTTTTTTTTATGGTATAAGCCGGTAAACAGGCAGACAGATAACCTGACGATCGCCGACGACCATGGACACCCAAATTACCAGAGGCGTTACAAGTGCGTTGCCGGCCCTTTGGGGGTTAGGAATTTAAGGGTTGTTAGGGAATCGGGGATTGGGTCGTATTACCGTAGGTGTAATCTTATTAGTACTGTATCATTTTTTATAAACACATATTTATTTTAATTGCAATATTGTCTTACCGCCGTCCACAAAGTCATTTAATGATTACTAAAACTATTACTTAGAAAAGATTTTGTTCCAAAAACAATTGCTGAGGATTGGGCTAAGTAGCCATTAAATGACGGCGGTTAAACTTAAAAGAAAATGAATATCTATTACTATATTAACAAACAAATAGTGTAACTAATAATTAATTCCAGTTCTCTAAGCAGTTCATATCATGTCATACCGTTGAACAGAACTTCCAGTATCCACTTAGAGCTAATGAAGTTCGACTAAATTTCTAATTGGCTCAGCTCTGTGATACGAAAGTTTAGCTTTCAGCGTTTAATGGTTTGTGACTTTGTCCTCGGATTTACTAGAACTAATTTCGCAGTCCAAAGTTGGTTCTCTAGGGTGTTACGTTTACTTTTACTTTCACTTGTTGATGGTATTATGTTCGCATGTGTGCGCCAAATGGTTCTCTGTGCACCCTAATCAGGGGAGTGACGAAGTTTTTGAGGCTTTCGTATGATGTGCTCAAAGATCGTGTGTATGATTAAAATTTAAGCAATTTTACTTTGTGTCGCTTTGCTTTTTGTTTATGTGCGAAAATAAATTAAGTAGGCTTGTAGAATAGCATCCTGTATTTTCTAAAGGTTGGGAGATGTTGTCATGATATCATGTTACTATAGGATACTATTTGGGCTGGAAAACTTCGTTCTGCCTCAAACATCTTTTTCTTACCCTTTCAACCTTCTCTGGACTTTCACAAACAATTAACACTATTAGCCAAATCGGTCCAGTCCAGTATGTGTGTTTGTATGTTTGTAATTAGTTAAACCTACATAGTAACGTTTAATTCAATCCGCAAATAATGTGAAAAGCAGGCAAAACCGTATAAACAAAATAAACGTTTCGCAGCTCGTGAGGGACTTGAACCCCCGACCACCTCGTTAGATTTTTGTTTAACCGGGCGCTCTAACCGCTGAGCTAACGAGCCGATACTAAAATGAATGAAATAAGAGAACCGATTCGAGTTCGTGACGTCATCGGATGCAAAATGTGTACCTACGTACTTACCACGCTATGATGCATAGTATTTACAATCACAATGTCAGGTCATTTACCTTTTACATACTTAAAAAAATAAATACATAAGACTACCAGGGTTGGCGCGGTGGCTACGCTACTGGCTGCAGTGCAACGTGTAGCGGTTGTCGATTCCCACATGGAACAACTCTGTGTGATCCACAAATTGTTGTTTCGGGTCTGGGTGTCAAGGGCATGTGAACTTGTATGCTTGTAAACGCACCCACGACACAGGAGAAAAACCTAGTGTGGGGCAACGTTTTACAAAAAGAAAGAAAATGTTCAATGTTTTCCTTATGAAAGACAACCCCTACAAGAGTGAAATCATAAAAAAATCCCCACATCTTTGCTTATATGTACCTGTGACTGGCACCGGTGATAGAATCGTATGAAAGCCCGAACTATTGGTACCGGCCCGAAAGTTAGTCGGCCAGTTATATTCGGCTTTATACATAATTGTGTTTATTAACCCTGTCTGGTATACTCTCATAGATATAACTACCGAGTTATGGTTTCCTTTGAGAATTCATCGATTTTCTTGCCACGTACCATATTGTACATACTAGTGATATCCCAAGCTTTTAGCAAAGGGGCATTAAATCATTATTTCCCTTCATTGTCATGTCCAATAATCCCACTGCTTTTTATTTGAACAATGCATCATGAGTTGAGTTTTTAGGAGGGAAATTCATCCAAAGTCTTCTCCCGCCTTGAGCGAGAGGGAGTGTGACTAAAAACTACTTCGTTCCTACTCCTGCTTTTCGAGCTGGGGCTCCTAAAACAGAAAGTCATCGTAAAATTTAAGCAGTCGGGACCCATTCTTAATATAAAGACTTTGTGAAGGCACATACGGCTGGCTTTCTTGAATGGGTCCCGATAGGTATCTAGAGTACATTTTTTTAAGTTTTATGTATATTTTTTAGTTTTGATATATCCAGTGTCACTCCCAAGTAAATACGAATCCAACAACACCTCTCAAGTCAAAATCCATCAAGCCGTTTAGGCTAGAAAGTGAAAATATTCGAATTTAGCGCAAAAATCCGCCACTTTGTTTTTTTTTATTTTGATATATCCAGTGTCACTCTCACAGTAAATACGAATCTAACGACACTTCTCAAGTCAAAATCCATCAAGCCGTTTAGGCTAGAGAGTGAGAAATATTCGAATTTGGCGCCATCAATCCGCCATTTTGTTTTTTATTATTTTGATATATCCAGTGTCACTCTCACAGTAAATACGAATCTAACGACACCTCTCAAGTCAAAATCCATCAAGTCGTTTAGGCAAGAGAGTGAGGGGATTCGAATTTGGCGCCACTTAAAATCCGCCATTTTATTTTTTTATTATTTTGATATATCCAGTGTCACTCTCACAGTAAATTGAATCTAACGACACCTCTCAAGTCAAAATCCATCAAGCCGTTTAGGCTGCAGAGCGTGCCAAACAATTATACATACCTACATACATACATACACTCGAAAAACATAACCCTCCTTCTGGCGCAGTCGGGTAAAAACTACTTCGTTCCTACTCCTGCTTTTCGAGCTGGGGCTCCGGTAAACCCGATAGGCAGTCCGCAACTCCAGATCAAGCATCAGCCCTACTGGGCTCCGTCTATGGTGGTCTAATGGGAGTTGATACTGTTCAAACTCATAGTCACAGATAGGTATCTAGAGTACATACATGTATAGTTATATAGTATATAGATATGTAGTTTTGTTGGACTGTAAAATAACTTATAAGATTTAACATGTACCTTTTAATTATCAAAAAAAATAAATATATAAAAGTGAATAAAATAAAAGGCTTAAGCAAACATATATGTACTGATATATTTTTATTTGAAGAATTTTACGATCGCTACTTCAATGTTTAGGCTTTCACATTGAAGTGCCTACCTACCATAAAATACAAATTCCAATAAATACGTAAGTCGTGTATAAGAAATAATACACAAGCTACTCGAGACAGTAACAAGCGAAACAAATCAAAATGCTTTTCGATTTTTATTTCCAACATTAAATTGTGATCGATACCAGGGGCTTTATTTGAGGGCACTTACACCGAAGTCGCCATTGAAATCTAGTTCATTTGTTCTGAATGAGCTCCGTTTGTGGGATCTACGTCACGAACACAGTTGTTCACTGAACTAAAGTAATTAGAAGTCGCATTTCACCTAAAATACGTCACAGAATGCCAATGGACTTGAGCTTTATTGAAAAGTGGACTCTTGGACGCCGAGTTACAGTATTATATTCAATGTAGTGTTTAATGAAGAATGTTTATAGTTTGTTGTGGTGATTCATTGCACTGTCACTCGATATTAGGTATGCATGTTGATAAAAGGTGTTCTATTGATAATAATTGTATTATCTTTTATATTGATGATTATATTCTAGAATTTACATCATTATCACTTACCTACTGTGTACTGTGTACATACGTGAGTACCTACTAGTCTTAATGCGGCTAATTATTATGCATATAAGGTTATCAGTCAGTTGATCGATAAAAAAGTAAAGAATCGATTTCCCAAACATGACATAGGTACGTTTAAGTGTGGGACAGCCATGCTTCGGCACGATTGGGCCGGCTCACAGAAAACCAACGTGAAACAACGCTTGCGTTGTGTAAGTGAGGATACCGGAAGCCCAATTAAAGAACCCGCTTTCCCAATCTTCCCAAGTCCCGATTCCCCAACAAACCTTAAATTTCTATCGGCCACTATTTCACCAAAAGGCCGGCAACGCACTTGTAACGCCTCTGGTGTTTTGGGTGTCCATTTCAGTCCATTGGGTATCAGGTGATTCGTCTGCTCGTTTGCCCGCCTATACCATAAAAAATGTACATTATTTTTCTGATAAATACAATTATAATAAGGTAATATTTATTCTATTTTATTTACCACTAAAAATAAATACAAAAGATTATATAACAGAGTTAGTTACGAGACAATATCCCTTCCAGGAAATAAGTCAGTCTTGTAACAAAATCCGGTGCAAATGGGTGGTCGGTAGTAGCGGTATTGCGTTACCCAGGCGACAGGGGATGGCCATTTCCTCGAGTCGGGCGCTAACTCAATCACCACTCCAACGATTTTTCCCCTCGGGTTCCCTTGCAGGCGGGCGGACGTGACCGAACCACGCTGATGACTGCCTAACTAAGTTCACTTCAATTTAACGTACTTTCTTGCTTTCATCTTTGTCCGCGAGCCACGTTTCAGGTGGCTCTCTGATTCTCGCTTTGTTTAAAAAAGACTTCTTACTGATACTATAGATTTATTTCGTTCAGTGGTATAAGAATGTCGGAGGCCAATTCTGTTATGCGATCCCTATAATTTTAACAAATTTTCTTTGACGATAAGAATATGTATTTCATAATGTAGAAAAGCTGTACTAGTTTCGAGTCACAGAGGGACTCTTCATCATGAGCAGCGAGCGCAGACGCGGCGACGTCGCGTAGCCTACTGTAGAACTTTCTCTCACGATAGTTATTATAAAAATTACTAAAACTTGACGGATAAAGCATACTTACATTAAAATATTATAAAAGTTTTAGTTTACACTATTTAGTAAATAGATACGCAACTATGAGATAATTTAGGTACGTGGGAAGAAAATCGATGAAATCTCAAAGGACACCATAACTCGGTATATCTATGCGCGTATACCAGACAGAGTTAATAAACACAATTATGTATAAAGGCGAATATAACTGGCCGTCTAACTTTCGCGCCGGTACCAATAGTTCGGATTTTCATACGATTCTATCACCGGTACCAGTTATACATATAAGCAACGAAGTGGGAGATTTCTTTTTAATGATTTCCCTATTGTAGGGCTGTTCTTTTATAAGGAAAACGTTGTACATTTCTTATTCAGTCTACAAAAAGTGAATGACGTGTCATTGTGTTAGTCAATACTATACGTCATAATGGTAGGTACGTTTTTGCAGCTGCTGACGTCACGCACTCGATTCTGATGTCCAAATTCATGCTTTATAACATCGGCTCGTTAGCTCAGCGGTTAGAGCGCCCGGTTAAACACAAATCTAACGAGGTGGTCGGGGGTTCAAGTCCCTCACGAGCTGCAAAACGATTTTTTGTTTTTGTATATTTTTGAGACATTTTGGTGTGTTATTTGGTATAATATCGAGTTGTTAGCTGAGCGTAGATCTATTCCTGAGCTGCGGGCTACCTAGTGGGTTTACCGGGGCTCCGGCTCGAAAAGCAGGAGTGGGAACGGAGTGGTTTTTAGTGAGTAAGAGTCTGACACTCCCTCTCGCCTCGCCCAAGGCGGAGAAGTCATTGGATGAATTTCCTTCCTAAAAAAAGCGTCTAATAAAAGATACAGATATTATAATGTAAGGAACAACAAGGTTACAAAGACATAGGGGTCAGCCCCGAGTGGACTAGTTATTCATATTACCTATGAGCAACCGGTCCAGCGTGGTCCATCGTCAGCCACATCATCAGTTACCACCAGGCGAGTTGGTGGCCGGATGCACTCCTTTATAGGATACTTTATAGTATAAAAAAAAAAATGTAAATCATTAGTTTCGGATGCAATCTCTGTTTATAAAAAAAACCTCTTATTGACATCGAGAGATACATTAATTCAACAGAATAAAAGAAATATCAGATGCAAATTCTACTAGGTTACACATTATTAAATTGATTTTCTTTGAAGGGGATTAATTTACATGCTTTCAACAGAAGCCACGCGGATATTCATTGACATTGTTTTTTTCTTTCGATTTTATACAAATTTTACAAAACTGTTGTCTATCATTCTGCTATTGAAACCACTATACTGTTTATTAGTGTTTCATATGTGTGTGTGTATAATAATATGCTTTATGCTATGCCCTACTGGGTCCATATAGTTTCTAATATATTGATTTAACTTTATAAGATAACACCTGTATAACATATGGAATGCAAATAAAGAATTGTGTATTGACTGTTAAGTAATAGACCGCTTCCTCACTCTTTTTGTATCATTAACCTCTTGTCTGTCGGTATATAGGAGAAACAATAGACAACACATTGTGTTTCCAGATCTGCGTTCAACGGGATAAACATCTTTTAAGTCTTTGACTGCCAATAAAAAACTGTTGAAGGCATATCCTCCGCTAACGTCGCGTCGGTCACCGGTGACCACCACGGCGTTCAATGTGTTAAATAGAGTCATAATTAAGGAGCTAACAACATCACATTTTTTAATAAAAAAACATTAAACTGAGTACTTGAGTATGTTGTGCTATAAAACTCCATTCATTCATTCATTATTCAAAGAAGTAGCAATGAGTTAATTAAAGCGACATTTGTGAGTTATTATTGTCCCAGTGACAAAGTATAAAGGAAGTTAGCTCGGCAAAGGTGTGCAGTTAAAGGCAGCTCGAACATTGCTAATTAGAAGTGGTGCCGCGCGGCGCAATGCACAAAGTTACTGCCTGCCATACTGCTGCTGCACTTTACTCAGAAAAAAATTTCCGCCGCGACTACTGAGGGCAATGCCGACGTTTGCGTCTTTTTGTTCGAACTAGCTAGTTATGTGTGACATACGAGCTTAAAAAGTAAACAACATGGGATATTATATTTAAATGTGTAAGTATTTTTGTAGTTATAATTTAATAGTTGTGGTTAATTGTAGTGTGCAACGTAGATACCATATTAATAAGATTGATTATAAAAAAAAAACTAATTGTATGACAAGGGCACGGACCAAGAGTCTGTGGAGAACAAACGTAAATAAAATATAAAAAAAACATGGGATATTATTAAAGTACACTTTAATGGATATATTTTAAAGGAACTCATGCGCTCTTTAAGCCTTTTTATTGTACGCAATGAATAATTGTATTGTTTGGCTAGAGGATAGAGGGACGATCCTCATCATTGAAGGACCCTTTATTTATAAGATTAGTTCACTATTAAACGATAAATACTAGTATATTTAATTTGGTGGGCAATTTGATGTATCTTCCATTTAAATTGTGATAAAAATGGGTACACTTAAGTAACACTGCTAAAATAAACTTAATTGCCAGTGTTAAAAAAACCTTATAATGTGTTTCAGTAAAAAGTCACTGTACAAAACTTTCACGTCACAATAAATCTGGAAATCGTGTTCAAAAGTTTCGATATTTTAGTACGTTCAGTATATCGCGAGTGTATATTTTAATTTTGATGGAGCCAGGTGTTGCTCGTATAACTTTATGACCGTGTGTTCCTAGTATTTCGTACTCTACAGCTATGCCCTGCCTTTCACGTTACCTTTTAGCTTTTACATTGTGAAATTGGTGTTGTTCTCGTTAATAAACTTTTTCTTTGTGATCCGTTCACTTTGGTATGTTATAAGGACATAGTTTCGATAGTTTAGTTTTTCACTGGAAATATTTGGCTATTTAAGGCAGGTTATCATGTTAAAGTATTGTACCCTTAAAAGGAAAATGTCCATCTAAGAATTTTATACCCACGCAAGTAATTTTTCACGTCAAGTTTTTCATTACGCGTATCGTTTTTCTGAGCATACCATTACAGTAAGTTTTATTATGACAACATCATGAGAACGGCTAAGTCATGAGTGTATACAACGTTGCCTGAAAACGGGACGTAGTGTGGGTTATTGCATATTGCGATGAAAAATGTTTTCATAAAAATCTCACCGAGTTCGCTCAGCGGCGCTCACTGATCTTTTAATCTCTTAATTACATGAGGGCAGAATACGCGGGGATTTCACCAAAAATAACCATGCAAAATGGATGGTTACTCCCGCCCCGCGCGCACCTCGTGAATATGAATTATTCTTTCGTAGCTACAGCTTGGACGCATATTTACATTTTATATGAGTGCCTACGACGCTCAGCGTGCCCATTTCACTGGGTTAGCGTTTTTGTTGCGCTACGGTTCGCGGATTTTTCGTGAGCGGTATCGTTTTTATTCTATTTCTGGCACGATTCGTCATCAATCCCGTTCACACAGAAGAGGGGTATATTTTCCGGGGCCATTTTCACACGTCGATTGGAAATCCCAATATGCGGTTTTATTGTAAATCCATAGCTGAAGACTTCGGCACTTGCTACGCGGAATCGGCTTATTACAATAAATGCCTGCTTAAGGTTTCTCAAAGCTACCTTTGTAACGAACATCTCTGTGAACGAAGCAGTTCGCAGTAAAATTTCAATATCCGCCAAAATATGGCATTTCATTTGGCTCCCTCTGAAATGCCAAGACGGGATATAAAAATGTAATGGGTTTCTTTCTAATTATTTATGTTCCTAATAGAATGGGCCTCTCTTTGATATTAAACCTATAAACCAGTATATTTTTTCCTGCCTGGCCTTCCATAAAAAGCTTCTTTTATAGGCCTTGCAATAAAGAAACATTTTTTTCAAATATCAAAACGAATGAAAACAGGTTGGCTAAGTATGAGTTGTTTGTTGATTTAATGGGGGGAATGTTGAATGTTTTAACTTTTAATAAAAGTCGCGATAATGTACGGCCGAATGCATAGGAGTGTGAGCGAGCCTTCCATTGGCACTGTAGGAAACGCGTAAGTAGATACTGAATTAGAACTAAGATTCGGTTCATATATGACGGAACATATGCGTCGCGTATTCTCGCGTACCGCCAGAACGGATAAATGTATACACAAACACTTGACCGTTCACACTCAACCAATACGATACGTCAGTGCAACCGATGATACGCTCGACGTATTTTACGTCAGATATGAACAGACCCTAGATGATGCATGTTAAAATTAATAATAATATGATAATGTTGTCTCTATTACCAGGACTGTAGACACAATCGTAACAGACAAAAATGACAACTACAATGCGAAGAAGCCGAGGAAAAATAAAGTCTATGGGAAATTCCTATGGGAAGGACGTTTCAAACGCTTTACTAATGCTATTATAATGACCGCTTGGAATCAGCGGTTCCAGGTATAAGTACTACACATAACATAATTGACATCCTAAACTGATTTTGTTGAAATCATTTTTGTAGACAGCGGATTCACAATTTAATTACTGAAATAAAAATATCCTCTACGTACGTACATACGTATGTCAGACATTTAAAATCAATTCAATTCGTTTTTGCGTGAAAAAATAACAAACATCTGCATGAACTTTCATATTCATATTATTAGTACTAAATAGTTTTATAAACCTTAAAAAAATATGGAGGCATGACAACGCTAGATTTATCTAAGTCTAAAAATACTTTCTTTTTTCTTTCAGGCGCTGGTTCTTTTATCAGTAGTATACGTATTTTTGATACACTTCATCCTCGCTTTCTACTTAGACGACACAGAATACCTCATACTGGAACTATCTATAATTGTAGCTGATCTTATATTCGTATTGGACGTAGTAGTTCATCTCCTGCACAGCTATTGGTCACTGGTCCGACTTCACGTTAGAATATACCGGAGGAACACGTTCTCATTGGCTTATGATTTGCTTTCGCTTATGCCTTTAAGTTTGATATGTAAGTTTTATTAGTATAATTTATTTCATGTTGGATTTTGGTTAAATGTTAAAATGTACAAATCATGATCGAGTTGTCGCTCTTGTTAAGCAAACTGTAACTAAGTTTAGTTTATCGAAATTCTGAATAATGAACAGTGGCTTTTTTTGGAGGGGGAAAATCATCAAATTACTTCTCCCGCCTTGGATGCTTGATGCATGAGATAGAGGCGTAACTTGTTTTAGTTTTGGGTTTAATAACATACGTGACGTAAAATATATGTAGCATTTAATATGTATGATATTATAAGGTTTAGGTTTAGGAACTTTGAGTATTTTTTATGTTTACTACTACTTTAATAATTTAGTTTATCAAAGTCAGTATACTTCATTCACAGTTAAGGGAATACCTGGTTACGAGAACTATGTGTTAGCTGGCAGGTGGTTGCAGATCGGACGAATTTACAGACTATTCGTGTTCTTTCAAGATATAAACGAACATGTAAGTATTTGATAAATTAAGCGATTATATTGGACGACCTGATTATGATCGCAGGGAGCCGCTGGATGCAGCCGGCCTATCTGGAAGTCATTGGGGGAAGCGTACGTTCAGCAGTAGACGTCCTGTGACTGATATGATAATGATGATTAGTGGAAATAATAAATTTTGCACATATATGACATTTTGTTGATTTTTGTTAAATTTTTATACTCATACTTTCCAGATTTGGTGTAAGTGTCGCTAGTCGGTTTTATAAGCTCATCAGAATCAGTTTTATTGTAGTCCTAATCTATTATACTTATACCCTTAGCTTAGCACAGGGATTATAGTAAACCTTCTTTAGAATCCTTTTCTAATGATACTTGTGTTTCCACAGATGCGTAAATCACGTCGCATATTATTCTTTAGTGAACAGACCATAGCTGTAACGTTGATTCTACACGCTTCTACTTGTATTTGGTATGCTCTGAACAAGTTACCACAAATGGAACACCCTTGGCATAATCTTGGATATCCACAGCATGTACATTCAAGGAGATTGAGGTTCTTTACGTATGTATAAGTTTAACTACTCATTTCTGCCAAATTCTTTTATTCGATTTTTAACTTTATTTTAATGATGATGATATAAAATTGAAAACACACTGCAGCTGTGCTGTACACTATACCTATATTGAAAATGAACGTTAAACGTTATGGTAAATGATTGGTAAGATTTGTTCTTATAATGCTAAGGGTTATTTATACATCGGTAAACTAGCAGACAGACCACTCGATGGTAAGCAATCGGTATTGTCAATGGACACCCGCAACACCAGTGGAGTTAACACGTTAACCGCCACGTCGGTCACTTGTGTCCGACGCTTAGCGGAGGATTTGGCTTTAACGCTTTGTTTTCGGCAGTTAACACTTTAAATTGATGTTTGTGAACGTACCCACAAATCAGGAGAAAATTCTAGTGTGGGGCAACGTTTTAAAAAAATAATTACTGACTTCATAATATCACAATATCCTTTTTTTATAATGTTGTCGTGATATTTCAATCTTTTTCTTTTTATAGCTACAAAACATGTTGGTACTACTGCACTTGTCGATTCTTCAACGTCACATTTGGAGATTCATTTCCTACGGTAATATTTTTGTGTATCTGTTACTATGATACCTCGAAATAAGTAAATCCTAAGATTTTCTAATAAGGGCTGGTAAATGTTAAACAATATTGGGCTACTAACGTGTCTAGGTGTCGCTTTGGTTACCAGTTCAAGCAAAAGATTTTCCAAGAAATATGTATTATACTTGGAGTTTTAAGTACATACTTAATTTGAATGACGCTTACTTTTTACTTTATTATATATCGTCACGCCCTTTTAACCCCGAAGGGGTAGGTAGAGGTGCACATTATGGCACGTAATGCACTGTACTTATGTTGTAAGTCCCGTGGTGAGGCTATTGCCATATACTGGGCACATTTACAGACTTCGAGTGAGTGCGTAAATAAATGTATTTTTTTTAACTTACAGCGTAACCTGGAGAAGTGGTTGACAACAGCGCTGATGTTAGCCGGTTACGTGTTCTTTCGGTTTCGGTTTATAGGCACCCTCTCATGGGAACTTGTCCTTGAAAACACTAGAAGAGCACAATTCGTCGATAAGGTGATCTCTATGCCATAATATGTATAGAGTCCATTTTCATATAAACAACAGTAAAGTCCTTAACAATAAATTAATTATGTATTAATACAGGCAATGATTATGTAAATCGAACAATATTGCCTTTACTCATTTTCGAAAACATTGATAAATAACATATTAATATGTGAAAACAGTTGAAAATTAATAAATAATTCATTAAAAAGCTCAACATCAATATTCATGATCCGATTGTAGAGTTTTTAATCTTTATGAATAATTGGCGGTAAATTCGAATCGAAATAATTTAATTTCAGTACCATCACATGATGAAGTATCTAAAGTTTACTATGGCGCCATCTTGGCTCGTCGAACAGTGTAAGAACTACAAGCTTCAGCTGTGGCAGATGAAGTCGGGGATACTGAGATCGGACCAACTACAGAAACTGCCGCTGCCATTACAGATGGAACTAATCTTCGACATTAACGTCGGGAATTTCCATAACTCCATGCTATTTAGAGAGACTCGTTAGTGTAATTTGTGCTATATCTTCAATCTATAACAGAATAACTTTATAATAGGAGCGTCGAAGTTTGCATTGAATTCAATACCTTTGTAAATTCAGTGGAAGTTGGTAAAAACGGAGGCGTTTACTTTGTAGCTCTTGATAATGATATTGTATAGGATGGAAGTTTTCGTTAATTAAGAGCTGCTTCGTGCACATTTTATTAAAGTTCGTTAGTCTTCTATTGTTGGTATTAAGTGGAACATTCTTGAGGGGGAAAATCCTTGAGGATTTTAGACCTTGGAGAGGGTTTTAGTTGTTGTATGTTTTTGTTAAGCGGATGTTATTCGTTGTATCGTTGAAGTTGATTGATGAATATTGCCAAGCTGTTACTTACTGCCTATATAATTTCGTCGTTAATCATTGTAGTTATTTTTTAAAGCTGCTAATAAGTAAGGCTGCTGTAAAGAAAAACTATTTTTAACACAATTTTTCCCAATTTATAGAGGAATCCTTTATGCGTCAAATCTCTCTACTGATGCGACACGAGTTGTATTTGGCTGGACAGCACATCTGGAGCCAGGGTGTTGTGAAGAATGGCATGATCTGCATCAAGAGAGGTGTCATAGAAATGTTGTCTGACGAAGATGACGAGAGTCCGATGATTGCTTTCAGAGATGGCACGGTAAGATTTATCTAATGCACTTAGTTTTAAGATTTATCTTGACTGGGTCCTGATTCTCTAGTTACATCAGGATGAATAACCTGTATAACTCCTTTGATTTTGATGACGAGGGCAAATCTTCAAAAGGCGCCTTGCTTTCTGGGAATAAAAGACTAGGGAGTGTGGTTTTTTAAACTCACTAAAACTACCCCAGTGGCCACCCTCAGCACCTATAACCAGATCCTCTAATAGAGTTGCCCTGGAGAACCTGTATTACTTCTAGAAAAGTAAACTGTCCAAATGGTGAAAGATATTTTGTAATCGATTGACTAGATTCGGAACCTATTTAATGTAAACAAACAGTAAAATCTTTGCTCTATAATATTAGTATAGATGTTTGTTGAACCCAGAATTCGAAGTAAAGTTTGTCTAGGGAATTGGTATTGAAGGAAAGGTTAGATTTCTAATAATCATTATATAGGATCCAAGGACTTCTATTCTAACTGTAGCTTTGTTGATTCAACGGAACTTTACATTCTCAGAACCTTAATTATTATAAGAGAAATGTGCTGAGACTTTGCGAAAATTGTTTTGTCTGTTTTTCTACTACTACTTTATACAAGTACTTAGTACTTAGGTATCTAAGTACTTTGACCCTAGAAAATATATGCCTGATACGTTTTATAGGCTTCAGT
Source organism: Spodoptera frugiperda (assembly GCF_023101765.2). Classification (NCBI taxonomy): domain Eukaryota; kingdom Metazoa; phylum Arthropoda; class Insecta; order Lepidoptera; family Noctuidae; genus Spodoptera; species Spodoptera frugiperda. The sequence continues at coordinate 9,077,204 of NC_064237.1, forward strand.
CCATGTTTTAGCTAAGAGCTCTTTTAAAGGGTGGTTTTACTACGATTTTATTTATGGGTAACTGTCGGATAAATAAATATGGGTTGGTTGAGACGTGAGCGATAATTCTGGTACATATTATAACTGTACATAGGCTATGGTAACTGTTATCTTTAGGTTAGCTGTAAGCTTGTCTACCACTGCAGTGACAGCGAAGTTCTACATACATCATGTTTGTAAAATTCCAGAACAGAAGTAAAATCCAACTGCAATTTCATAATTAAAGAGAAAATCTTCACTAAACAGTGAAATCCGACTTTAAGTTTCAATCCAAAAAGTCCTTTAAATAAGTTGAGTTCTAAGTACAACGGCCAGTAGCTAATGAAGGTCTTCTCTCAAGTTGGTGAGATAAGCAGTAATTATATTTTACAGGTACTCGGAGAGCTCAGCTTGTTCTATTCAATCCCATCCAAAGTTACTGTGAAGGCCGCTACGTATGTAGAACTACAGGTGAATAGGTATTACTTAATAAAATGGGTTCTTGGTATGTCTTTAGCTAAAGTTTGTATTTAAGGTAGCCTATGGTCTACGTTTGTCATAGATATGCGATCAGAATCAAACGCTATGCTATAATATATGTAAAGAGGCTGTTCCTAATGATAGTTAGAATAAGATTTTTATAATTTTAATATGTAATTTCCACGTGGCTTCTTTTGCCGGCGGTGGGTTGGAAGAAGGTTTACAAAACTACTACTAATATTATTCAAGTAATGTTCAAAAATAATCGAGTAACGTTTGAAAATCAGCGTGGTTGCTCGATTGTTTTACAAGATCGTGAGTAACTTCGATTGTTTTTGAGGACGCTCAATTTTAATATTTTTTTACGAAATTTTTACTTACATTCCGGGGTTGTATGTTTATAAAGAAATTGCATACTTAAAACTAGTAAATCATTCTTAAGTTTTAAATCTCACAGGTTTTGCGCAGAACAGATTTCATGCGAGTGATTATCGAGCATCCGTCGATGTATGAATTGATAAAAAATAAAATTAATACAAGACTCAAGTCAGCGAGGACTAGACAGGTAAGAAAGTTATTTTCTCAATGGATGTAACACACACCTTAGAATTACATAGTATAAGCTTTATATTCTTCTATATATCGTGAGACATAGTAAATTGATTAAAAACACCGGCTTACTCACGATAACTAGTGAGAAATCCTCTACTAGTTTCGAGTCACAGAGGGATTCTTCTTCATAAGTAGCGTGCATGGACGCGGCCACGTCGCGGTGAATCCATATACTTACTATTGCTATTACTTGTTTGTTTGAACACGCTAATCTCGGGAACTACTGCTCCAATAAAAAAAGGTATTTTTATGTCCGATAGTCCATTTATTGAGGAAGATCATAGACTATAAAACAGCACGCAATAGGAGCCGAGCAAGTGAAACCACGCGGAAGTAGCTAGTGAAGTTATGTATGAATCAAAACTAATGATGTTATATTATGTAGTAGGTTTCTACTTGGACCATAAATAAAATAAACAGATTCAAACTAATTAAAAGACATAAGTAAGTACTATAAAACATTTCCTTAAGTGAAAAATACCTTTCCTTTAATAAAATAAGCACACACGAAACTTTAACAGGCAACATAGAATTGTCTAGAAAGTTTTGTCTGTGTAAACACTGTTTTGCAAGTCTTAAAGTTTTATCAATTAAGAAGCTAACTAACTACGGTATTTTATCAAAACGAAAAAGCGTACTTGTTTCACAATCTGGGCGGCCATTTTAAAACAGTTTACAATGTTCATTTCGAGTTCCAGTCGTAGTTCGAGGTTTTAGTTTCAGCCACAGCAGTTTGTTCAGTACGCCCACCTGAAATTCCCCAGAATAATAAAGTAGTAGTAATTTCAATATTTAAATGTTACATTATTTCAATATTACGTGAAACTTTTGCTCTTTAACGCTGGTAGTGGTATGATGCTTATTGTTGGAAATAAATGAGAATATTGGAATTTATATTGATGAAGAGTCTCTCTTCATATCAACTAATTTATATGTATATGAATCTTACCTATATTAACATATACCTACATTACATAACTATACATATAGTTTAATGTAGGTATATATATCTATATCTATATACATATATACATACATCCATATAAACCAGAGATGTCTTGCTCGGCAGTGGCATTTGCGACCACTCGACCAACGAGACAGTCAGTCACATTTAAATGTAACTCATTTACACATACATATGTGTATCTTTAATTTTGCGTCCTCAAGAGCGTGATTTCTTCATATACATAATAGTGTAATGTATTTATGTATGTAGCTACGAAGATAGACATAGGAATGACATATGTAAAATAACATCACGTTTGATTTCCCTACGGGATTAGGTAGAGGTGTAATATATGCTGACATTTCACCAGTAAGCTTGTCATGCTAATATACGACGGACCTATTTCCATAAATCCCGATTTTGGCTGCGATATTCGGACTTATAAAGCATCAACTGAGAATCAAACCAAGTTTTTCTCACAGTTAATAAACTTAAATCGATTATGTGTCATTAACTTTTGATCATCTACGTTATGAGTATCATGTAATAGCGGGAGCCTATTGCCTTATACCGGACTCTATTCCAAACTCCACTTAACTAGACTTTGAATCGAAACCAAGACTCAGCAGTCGTGTATTTAACCACTTGACCAATAACTCAGCTAGTTGATGCAACGTCACACCTTTTATACCCTCAGGGACAGGCAGAGGTGCACATTACGTCACGTAATACCGCTATACTATGTACACCTACCATTCTCAATTGTGTTATAAGTCTCATGTCACCATTTGTTATGTGATATATAAATCATACTTACTTTCCTCTAGGAAGCAATAGAAAAGTACGACAAAGGTGACTCGAGGCTAATTCGAACTCGCTACCGACCTATGAAGGTGCTTAAAGACAAGTTGACTGGGGCTGAAGAGGAGGACCCTACTTTTGTGGATGACTCTCACATGTATTATAGAGGTAATATAGTTATTATGGTCCAGTGAAGAGGTTTTTGTATTGTGGAATTTGTATGAGTGGTGTTTTGTATGTATTATGTTATAAGATTATTTCAGATTAAGGAAAATAAATTAATATTTCTTATTGTTGTAAAGAGTATATGTATTCAATTTGTAAACGCGCCTAAGACACTAGACTAAACAAGAAGAAATTATAGTGAAAACAACGTTTAAAAAACTAACTAATATTTCAAATATTTTTACTAATATTTTTATGTTCGTAGCTTTCATTTTATTAATATATATTTTATATATAATCATTAATTACCATCAAAGAGCTAAATCAGTACCGTGCTGATAATCTTTGTTAAAATTTTAATACACTCCAAGTTCAATTAAAAATACATGTTTACGATATTGCTACGAAGACTTCGTAGCACTGACTACGCCGTAGCACTCTCGTAGACATTTGTTTACCTCATGCTAAGTAATTTGTTGTTTAGACGAGAATAATGAACGGCAGCCGAAGTTCACTACGGAGTTCCTTGAGCTATATCAAATGTCCAGTAACGTGACCACGATAGATGCACCTCATATATGTCTAAGATCTAACTTTCCATGGATATTGATGCCCGATACCGACTTTGTGAGTAAACACTGCATATATGTATGTATATATGTAGCTACACATATTACTGTATATTTTAGGTTACATATTAGAAATGTTCTAGTGATCAATTTTATTAAAATATACTGTTTTGTAAATAGAACAATGAAGCAATGATGTGGTAGAGATTAAATTAATTGTTCTTCACTCTTGTATAAATCATACTAATCACTTCTGTTGTTGTCAAATCATTAAATAATATCCTTTATATGTTTACGATACCACCATCCAGGAGTTGGTGTTACTTTACTGTTGATAATTCACATCAGCAACGTATTTCAGCTTCATTAGTCACGACTCTAAAAATGTACCCAAACTAACACAAACCTCCTTTATTACAGACTCAAATGTTTGACGTAGCCCATTTTCTAATCGTCCTGTACGTGTGCTTCATGTCTCCGTACTCTGCACTCCAGAACCAACACTCGGACGCTGAAAAGGTCCTCGGCACTATTGTGGTCGCAGCCTTACTGATAAACATATACATACAACTTACTACAGCTACTTATGAGAATGTAAGTATGTGATAAAGTACATAAAAATAGGCCTAATTACGCCCCTTCCCAATCTTGTCCTAATCCCCAAAAGGCGTAGTAACGCCTCTGGTGTTTCGAGTGTCCATAGGCGGTGGCGAGTGCTTACCATCAGGTGATCCGTTTGTTCATATACCGACTTATACATAAAAATATATACGTTTTGAAGAAAAATGTAAATACATGTAAACGTGATAAAAAGATATCTGATTGTGAACAATAAAGTTATATGTACTTATGTGAATATCTTATAGGAAACAAACGAAAATTCCATTGTGGTATCACTAGCATTAGGTAACAAAAATGTAATACTTATAGAATGTTTGTGACAAAATATTATAGTTTGTTGGTAAGTTGTTTGCTCTTTGGCTAAGCCTCCGTCTACAAACTTTGGAAGCGCCGCAGGCCACGTGGCGAACATATTAGTTCCCATTTAAATACGTGCTTGTAGTTGTAACGATTAAACTGAAATTTTCTTACCAATATTACTAAAATGTAAAGAACATCGTATCTTGTGTTACATAAGAAAACTACAATTACTTTAACACGTACATTGCCGCCATGACATACGCAATAACGAAAAACACAACGCACATTTCTGCTTAGAGAAAACAATAAGAATAAATATCAAAGGTTTAGGCATAGCCAGGTAATGGTTACGTTCAGAATACCCTATAAACTGTAGCAAATAAAGGCCCTGCTCGCTATTGTAGTTATTATTGTGGGACACAAAGAGCCCTGCTTGATTGGATCGACCTGCACAAAGAGCGGTTTGGTCGCGTGTACACGGTTAATTGAAATCAATTAATGACATTGTGATGTTTGATTCACGTTCGGTGTAAACGTTGATGTATGGGTTCGCTCGACTGTTATGCCTAAGCACAAAACCACGAGCACAGCCGCATCGTGACCGGGTCGTTATCCGTACGTTCTAATGTAAACTGCCGTTTCTGAACCGCACGGTAACAAAAGTTGTGTAAAAATGTAGCACGGAGTAGAACAAAACGGGCTGCAGAATGTTTGAACTGGAAAAGTAAATACAAAAGATTTTTATTGCAGTTGTTTTTTTGTTTTTATGGCGAATCTGATGAGTTAAATAAAATATGACGTTATGCAATCCGGGTTACACAGCGGGTTAACAAGCCTTATATTGCTAGCCCCCGAAGGGCTGGCAACACACTTGTGACCCCTCCGGTGTTTCGGGTGTCCATGGGCGGCAACGCTTGCTTACCATCAGGTGGTCCTGCTTATACCATTAAAAACACACAAATGTTTTACTGACTAAACAAACATTACATAATACTATCAAGAAAGACAATATATTCTAATTTATCTGAGAAATCAATACTTGTTTCCTATAGAACTGCTATCTTCTACTTGCAACGTAATCATTATTTTAAATCGTCTACAGAACGTATTCAAAGAAACGGTAAAGGATATAGCAGAAGTTAAAATGGCGTCGTTTGGTTTCTACCTGGATATTGTGTCTGTATTCCCTGTGTCTATATTCACTGATACTTTGGACCCTCAAGGGGAGACGGTGGCTGGTCAAATAGCTATGTTATTCCCGATCCTGCAAGTGTGGCATATATGGGATTATATTAACAAGTGGGCTAGGAATTTTAATAGCCATACGAAGGTACGTTTTACTTATATATCATCTGTAGATAGCAATGATATCCTTGACTAATAAGTAATTAAAAAATAAAATTTTATTTGAGACTTATTGCCGCACTCAGAGACATTTAATGATTACTGAAACTATTCCTTAGTAACGATTTTGTATCGAAAACGATGGCTGAGGACTGGGTTAAGTAATCATTAAATGATTCTGAGTACGGTGGTTATTGTTATAGCCATTATCGAACTTTTGGTCTTTCTCAATTTCTAAGCTGAGAAGTATAAAGACCTCATATTAGCTTTGTTTACGTAGTTGTAATTTAACCAAAAATAATGAAGATATATATTATTTAAACACAAGAAATTATGTTTCATTCAATTCAATGTAAAGTTTAATTAATACCTCGAGTACCAATGTTATATTCTATATGTATACCACTGAATATGTAGAACCAGTTAACAGCATATCACTTTAATCCGTTTACCTGTTAACGTAGATTGTACTCGTAGTAGTAAATTCTTGAATATATACATGTATATACATACAAACATACATATATACAGACATATATCCACATCGTCTCAGATTTCATGGAAGTAAAGACATGTATTATTAATAGTAATAGAAATTCAACTTTAATATTATTATGTCATAAGATTGAAAATTGAAGTTCTGTTCTGGCGTCTGTATAAAGTAAGGCGATGCATCATTCGATGCTCGGTACTCCATCTATACCTAATTGTCCTGTCCCAACATATTAAATACAGTTCGATTATAATTTCCAGGTGTTGATATTGTTGAAGTTTTGTCTCATATTCGTCATATTTTGCTACTGGTCGGGATGTTTTCTATATCTCTTTGCGTGTCCAAGGAAACTTTGTAGAGCTGTAAGTACGATATAGTGTATTTTTTTATAATGTAGTTTATTATTCCTTAGTGAGTGTACATGATCTCACGGTTGGCGCGGTGGCTGGGCAAGTGCTTTCGATTCCCGCACGGAGCAACTCTTTTTCGTGATCCATAAATTGTTATTGCGGGTCTGGGTGTCATATGTATCTGAAAATAGTATGTTTTTAAACGCACCCATGACACAGGAAAAATCCTAATGTTGGGCAACGTGTAAAACAATGCGTTGTGGCATTACGTGCAATAATGTTTGACTGCACGGTTGACGCGGTGGCTGGGAATAACTGCCGTGCATTTTTTTAGCGGGTTCGATTCCGAATCCGCAAAACTTATTTGTGTGATCCACAAATTGTTGTTTCGGGTCTGGGTGTCATGTGCATGTGAACTTGTATGTGTACCTCTGCCTACCTCTTCGGGGATAAAAGGCATGAGGGTTCTTTATTAGTTCTTAGTGATAAGATCGAGTAATGTTAAAAAAATCGATTGATGTAACGTTATTCGCACATGGCGTCGTATCTTGAACAAATGAGCGTATGTATATACGATGGTGTTCGAATATCGTAATGACAATAAACATCTTATATTCGTGGTGGTGCTTGCTCTTCCGAAATACAGAATATAGGTAACAGTATAGAAGACAAGCTTTGTGTGCGAATATTTCATTCTACTACTGCATGTTGCTGAGAAAAATCTGCAGTAGATACCTATTGCAGTTCAGTCAACACATTTAATGTTCCTATCCGAATATACATATATACAGTTTTGTAACGAAGTCCTATTATGCGCCCCTCGCCCTCGTTACCCGAGGATCATCTTTAAAATTCGTATTAATTAACGTTATTAAAAATGGAAAACGTTGATTAAAAGGCTATTTATATATGATACATTTATTTTTCTGGTAAATAATTCAATTTAACGATTTTATTCCAAAATGTTTATTATTCTTGTTTGAGTAAAACATTTTTTAAAAAATGAAGAAATGTAGCCTCCTACTCTATCTTCGACTATCAGTGATTTGAGTTGAATAGTAGGTAGGCTGTTAACTTACTCAGAGACATTTAATGATTATGTAAACTTAACAATGATTTTGTACCCAAAACAATTGCCTATTTTGTACTGAAAGCAATTGCCAAGGATTGGGTTAAGTAACTATTAACTTAAGGAACTATTTACTTAAGTATTATAGCTCTGACTACGGCGGCTAGCCACAATTCAGTCGCTCACAGGTTCGACTAAGTCTTATTGGGTTTTAAAACCTGGAAACTCTCAGTAATACTACGTACGTAGTGTAGAATTCTGGCGTGTATAAAAAAATATTATTGCAAATACATAATTTTTTTTTCTTTTTTTATAAACGTTGCCCCACATTAGGATTTTACTCCTGTGTCGTGGGTGCGTTATTACAAACATACAAGTTCACATGCACATGACACCCAGACCCGAAACAACAATTTGTGGATCACACAAAGAGTTGCTCCGTGCGGGAATCGAACCCACTACCCGTTGCGCGGCAGCCAGTTGCCCAGCCACCGCACCAACCGTGCAGTCATACATAAGCTCATGCCTGTCTCCCATAGGGTAGGCAGAGATGAATCACCAATTGCAACATTATCTTATCTTCCATAGAACTCCTGGATGTCGCAGTTAATATACTGGGAGACGAAGGTGTTCATGACGAATGAGGCTCGACACGAGACTCCTCTGAAGACGTCCTTCTTGTTAGGCACGTCGGTGTTCACTGGCACTGGCACCTCGGAGGTCGCACCTGGAAACCTTGACATCTTTGTAGTAAGTTAAACAATTACATGAGTATTGATTTTAGAGAGGCTCAAGTAGAAACACGCTTGTAGCTTATCTGTGTGTCCATGGGCGCACATCTCTCGTCTTCTGCGGTTTTCCCATAAAAAGAAAAGCAGAAACATAAATATGTTCATAACATCAGCTTAGACTATTCATATTATTCTTAATTTACAAAATTCCTTAGAACCTGGAGTTTTTATGAGAATAGGCATCAGTCTCTCCTGAGAAACAAATTCAGCTTATTATGACTACAACTAAGAATAGGTATCTCATTCAATAAAATAAATTGTAGAAACTACAAAAGAAATGGTTGATACTTGAGCCAAGATTAATACTTATAATGCTTTTATCCTTCGGTGAAGCGAATGAAGGTTCAAAGTTAGTTTACAAGGGAACAATATTTCTTCATTATATTATTATAAAAATAGTGCTATGAATATAAAACTTTGGCCATTTAGAAAACTAGTTCAATCTATCGTAAAACGCGATCCACAGGGACTTGGTACAAAAACACTTCATATTTTATCCAACGTATGTTTCCCATTACCGCACGCACCATAACCATATATTTTTCTCTGAAATTTTGTTCAATGCACAAAAAGTTTTATGGTGTGTTGGGTACAATTTATTATGGGCTTATGTTTTTTCCTGTGGTTTCGATCAGGTAAGATTTACTAGATATTGGAAAATATTGTTTCATTGTTATACCCTTTTATGAGTCTCCGTTGGCCGCGGTAAGTCGAAACGAACGTTCATTCTGTTCAATGTATTGGATTGAGAAATATATTAATTGTGATATTATATTTGATATTATTAAATATATTGTTTAACTGTTAAACGGAAAATGCAAAATGACTGCCGACTGCCTCGTTGGTCCAGTAGTCGCAAGTGCGACTGCCAACAAGGGGTCTCGGGTTAGACTCCCGGGTCGGGTAAAGTACTGTTGGATATTTTCATTTTTCAAAATAAGTCACAGTAATAGCACGGAGTCTGAAATTGTTATATGGCAATAGACTCACCCCTTATTACATGGGACTTATAAGACAAATGGTGACAAGGGGCTGTACATTGTATAGCGGCATTACGTGCCGTAATGTGCACCTTTGCCCACCCCTTCGAGAATAAAAAGCGTAACGTTGCGGTGCGAATGTCAAATTTGTACACTATATTAGGAAAAAATGTGTGAATTAACGGCGCATTCCAATAACCTACCTATCGGTAGATTTGCCTACCAGAGGTAGAATTTTGTCACATTTTGTATGGAGTTTATGTCAAAATTCTACCTCTGGTAGGCAAATCTACCGATACGGAGGTTATTGGAATGCGCCGTAAGTTTATTAGCTGCCACTACAATATCTGTTTTGCAACAACCACTATGTACCGTACTACAAATAGGTCGTGATATTCATAGCGGTTAGTAATACGAACACAAATATAAGCATCCTGAACTAATGAAATATTCACGGTGGAATTAGTTGTGATGCGTTTTTTACGTTTATAATTTAAATATGTCGCAAGTGAGAGTTATGACGGCAACCCGTCGACCTACGCGTTTAATTATAAATTCTAAATGTGCGCCCTGGGAATATCATGATAAGCGACGCGACACCGCCTGAGGTGTGAACTGGTGACACTTTTATAGACATGCAAATTTTATATTTAGTCTAACAACATTCATTTAGCTTTTATAATATAATATTTGCGTACACGCTTAGCTAGTCTTCTTCCCTGTTTCGGGTCTAACGTGAGTTAAAAAGTCCTTATTAATTGTGAAACTATTTATTAATTGTTCAAATATTTTATCGTAAATCGTAGGTGTTTTTCATCAAGGGCCTGAAGAGTGGTCGACTTATAATGAGCGTGTAATATAAACTGGTGTTATGATACTTCATGATTCAGTATTCCGAGATCAATATTTTCATTCATATAAGTGTGCTTTTCCACCAGAGATGTGCTTTGTGTATCCGAGCTAAGCTATTTAGCTGTACGACGAAGATGCGCAACTCGACTATGCGATGTATCGCTAGTAGAGAAGCCATTTGTAGCACACATCAATAGCACGCGTCCATAGCACGCATCTTTCCTAATAAAAAAATAGCTTTTAGCTGAGTCCGTTTCCACCAGTGCTAAGCTACGTGTACCATTGAATATGATTAGCAGCGTTTTACCTGAAATAAAACGCATATTAAATACTTACCTCACTGAAAGCTTTATTATTGAGAGAGCATATCCGTTTCCGGCGATTTCTTATGATTTTAGTACTTTTTTGACCTACCCAGTGGCGCCACCTGGTGTTTGCTTGTGGCGCCACCTGGTGTTTGCTTGTCATTTTAGTTACATAAAATGTCCGAGCTACTTTTTTGTTCATTGGCTCAATATAACCAGGCAGAAGTGAAGATAAAGCTTCCAGTGAGGTAAGTATTTAATATGCGTTTTATTTCAGGTAAAACGCTGCTATTAAATCCTTGACCGTCACTGGAAGCTTTATTATTGAGACCTGTTTGTTATCGCCTGGTGACGCCACTGATGTGCTAACGCCAATGTGATCGGAAAAACTTTTTGGTATTTAAAACACAGGTTATAATTAAATATATTTATTATTAAACATAGAAAGGTACATATGAGTATTTATTATTTGATGATCTAATAACAGAACAAAAGTACCTATAACAAAAAATTAATAAATAAAGTTTGTATTGATTATTAATTAATTAACTGGATTAAACAATTCAGAAACATTTAGATTTGAATCACCACTTCTTATCACTTCTCTTCTGTAGAAATTCTGGAATGTTTTAGCAGATTGCCAGTTTCCTCGAGATAAGATTTCGTCCAGGGGATGATTTTCTAGCCAGCTTTTAGAGGCTACTGCAGAACGTGTACTTCCCGGAGTTGCTATGATTCCAGCTTCTTTGAAAAGGGTTTTAACCCAGCCTGCGATGACAGTACGTGAAGCAGGTTTTGGTGCACCTCTGACTGTAATAAACAAATTAAATGATTTTGAAGCTTTACGTCTTTCGTGTAATATTTGTACAGTTTTCTCTAACCAGAATATAGGATTTAGATTACTATTGTTGGGGTTTGTAAGAAGTTTCCAGCCAGACTGTCTGCGAGTACTACAATCTGTTTTTGAACCAAATTGAGGCCATAATGTAACACTGTCATCTGATTTAATATAATGGTCGGGATCAACTTGTAGCAGTGTTAAGTCATGGATGCGTCTGCCTGAACAGAGTAGTAAAATAATCGCAGTATGGCGTGATATTTGAAAGATATTATTTTCGTTTACAGTGTAATTGCTTAGATAGGTAATTAACTGACTAATATCCCAAATTGGTGGCTTAGCACACTTTGGATTTTTTAGAGCAATTGATTTTAAAATATGCTTTACAAGAACATGTGAACTTAATTGACTTGACCTTTCAGCATTACATAAGGTGGAAACAACAGATTTATGTAAAATAATTGTATTATATGATAAATTATGAATGAGATGTAAATCAGATAAAAATTGAGCTAATTGAGTACCTGTAGGATTATGCATGTCAATGTTTTTAGACATTGACCAGGAAGTCCAACGTTTCCACGCTACCTCATATGTTTTCAAGGTGGTTTTACGCCAGGAATTTTTGAGCAATAACCGTTGTTCAGGGGTCCATGTTTCTACTGCCTCGGACCACCCCCACATTTCCAAACTTCGAGGACGATTTTCTGTACTTGTGGGGGTGGAAGCCCCGTCGATGTGTCGATCAGGTGCGTCTGTAACTTGTGTAGAGTTAGCGGCGGAGCTAGTGCTCGGACTTTGAGGTCTGCGCGCCAAAATACCTTGTCCCATCGTGGTACTACTATTAAGAATATCCCTGTCGATTGATTTAGGTGTGTTAGGACTTTTGGAATTAAGAATGGGGGTGGAAATATCCACGCAAGTGAATAGTTCCAGGGGACACTGAATGCATCGTGAAACAGGGCTTGTTGGTCTTTCAGGTCTCGGGATACATAATTGTAAACTACGTGAGCTGTCTCCGAGGCAAACAAATCTATTATTGGGGTTCCCCACTTTGCAAATATCATTTGCGTACAAGCTGGCATTAGGTGCCATTCTGGAGCTTGGCGAACACGTGATAAGTGGTCGGCATGATTGTTGTACTTGCCTGGGAGATGGTGTATGCTGAAGTGTATTTGACATTGGTCCAGTAAATTCAGAATTCGATAAGTTAATTCTATTAGGGGTAATGATTTCGTACCTCCTTCGTTCCTTAAGTAGCTGACGGCTGTCCTGTTGTCGCATTGTATCAGGATCGAGCTGTTGCGGAGTAGGTGAGCGTTGTCTTCGAGGGCGCGTAATATGGCTAGCATTTCTTTTTGATTGGAATGCAATGTCTGTTCCTCTTGCGACCAATTGCCCGATACAGCCAGATTGTTCAGTTGAGCTCCCCACCCATGATTTGATGCATCTGTTGTCAGGAAGTGTACTGGCGGAGGATAATGTAGGGGTGTTGATGCCTGACAATTGCGAATCCACCATTCCAGTTCGTTTTGAACATTTTGTGTTAGTGGGTAGGATTTCGATGCATGGTCTGGTAGCGAGTTCATGAACATTAATAGTTGCCGGTGATTGAGTCGGCCCCGAGGGACAACGTAGCTGGCAAAGTTTAGGAGTCCTGTAATTTTCTGCAACTCTTTTACAGATATCATCCCTTGATCGAGAACTGAACTGACTTTTTTGATAAGCGAAAAAGTCTTTTCTTTTGGCAGGGATTTTAAGTTGTCCCAGGGATTCCACAATATCCCTAAATATGTTATAGTTTTTTGTGGATAAAGAACAGATTTCTCGAAATTTACTTGCCAACCAAGATCTTGTAATGTATCTAATGTGATTTGCACATGATCTCGGAGGACGTGAGCATTCTGATTTACTATTAAATAGTCGTCGAGATAGACTATGATTCGGATGTCCCAGCGTTCTCGTAATATTTGGGCAATCCAATTCGTTAGTATTGAGAACGTTTTGGGTGCAGTGCTTAAACCGAATGGAAGGCAAGTCATTTCTAGCAGTTCTTGGTTGTAGATGAGGCGAAGGAAGCGCCTGTGTGACTTTGAAATTTTTAAGTGGAAATATGCCTGCGATAGGTCTATTTTGCACATCCAGTCTTGAGGTTGCAAGAAGTCTGGGATGCGATACATATTTATTAAATGGAATGGTTGGGCCTTTACAAATTTGTTTAACATTTTCAGATTGAATATGGGTCGAGATGACCCGTCGGGCTTTGGTGTCAAAAATAGAGGGGAGACGAAGCTCGGTGAGAGTTGAACAACTTTTAGAATACCCTGAGATTTCATTTTGTCTATTATTGCAGACATTTCTTTTGAAACAGGCGTTTGGAACGGCCCGTTTATTAGATTTGGGTATATCAGAGGCGGTTTTTTGATAAATGGTATGCGATACCCTTGAATTAATTTTAGAACAATTTCTGGCGCTCCCATTTCCGTCCACTTCGAGCGGTAGTGCGCCAACTGACCCGCTCGAAAGCGAATCGAGTCATTGTTTGTAACGTTTTTGGTTCCCTCGAGAACTTTTTGAATGGCTTGAACGTCCTCGACTTCGGTTACTTCCTCGATCGGACCGCGAGCCACGGTTGTGAAATGAGCCTCTACTAGCATACTGGTCGGATTGAAAGGAAGGTAGACTCTGGCCTTTGTTTACATGATTGGTGCGAAAATATCCACCCCGCGAGGGTGTGTTATCATAGGTATGCATGTGTATTGGTATGCCTGGTTCATGACAACAAATACAATGCTGAGCTTCACGCGATGAAGCTATTGGTTTGTGTACGCCAAGCCCCCGCGAGGGGCGGCGATTACCTTGATTAGATCTGGTATGAGACTCAGATTTTGGAGGCCAAAAAGCTTTGCGTACACCGCCAGCCTTTTCCAATGCCGTTGCAAAGAGATCAGGACTAAACAAATGAGTTGATGTTGGGGGTATTCTGTTCAAAGATGCTTTAACTAATGGATCCCGAATTTGAGTGGTAATTGCGTCTCGACGCATTTCTATACTTTCAGCTCGATGGCCACAAACTAATTGTAACAGGTCTGAAGAAATTTTATGTAAATCACCTTTTTGAAATAACTCTTCAACCTTCCCGCTTAAATTATCGTAATTAACTTGTGTACTTTTAGCCCACAAAAGGAGATTACGAATAGCTTCTTGTAAAGATTCTTTTTGTTTAAGGATACAAAAAGTAATTGCTGCGTATGATTTATCAGCATGTGCAAGGTGACGTAAGGTATCGTACATCTTAATCTCTTCATTTGTGTCCAAGTCTATGAAACCTGGGCTATGGTTGTAGAGTTTTTGAGTATCAGAATACCTTACTTCCGACCAAGCGGAGCTACCTAAACGCTGGACGTCAAGTAGCATTTTTAAAAGATTTTCAGGAGTTTTTGGAACAGATGGTTCCTTAAGCTTTGTTTCGATATCAAAAGTGAAGTCTAATTGTGAGTTTTTATCATCTACGTTGGGGCATTCAGTTTGTTCCTCAAAATGTTGGTCATATAGTTCTCCACTGACCCCAGAACAAACTGATAGCCCATCATGGCAAGCATTATGCGTATTATTAACGAAAACTTGTTCGCGTAACTCCTGAACTTCTTTTATAAGTTTGCCCAATGTCGAGTTAGATTGTCGGGCGCGCTTATTCTTCTTACGACGAGAGCGGCGCGACCGCTTGGTACGTTTTGGAGAAGATGAGCTTGAAGAGCTACTAGACGTCGTGCTGCTACTAGAGCTGCTAACATTTCTTTTGCGGGTCCTTCCACTCGGGCCGGCCACAACTTGTGGTTCGGCAGCCGAAACATCAACTTGATCATCCATTATCACAATTGTAACTTCAAAATAACAAAATAAAAAACAGTAAAATTGTTAGCACAAACAAAAATATGAAGCAAAACAAATAAATGTTAGTTGTGATCCACACGGAACAACCATAAAAAGTATTGATCACTTTTAAAAAGTAAGGTAGGTACTTACAGTTTCTTCTTCAAATGAACTCACCATTAAATCAGCACCACTATATTTTGAAATAGATTAATTCAAATGGATATTCGGTAATTTTAAAAAATATTTCGAACGGAAAAACCGTTAAAATATACGTTATTTTTCTTTTATTCTAAAAATAAAATTATGTATTTATTATTGAAATTTAAAACAAAGGATATTTAAAACAAAGGATAAAGTAAATGTAACTTTAAGCATCGATGGTGAACCGATGCGCACAAGTTGCTTCGCCGGAGAACGAAACGCCAATGAACAAAAAAGTAGCTCGGACATTTTATGTAACTAAAATGACAAGCAAACACCAGGTGGCGCCACTGGGTAGGTCAAAAAAGTACTAAAATCATAAGAAATCGCCGGAAACGGATATGCTCTCTCAATAATAAAGCTTCCAGTGACGGTCAAGGATTTAATAGAAATATTTCAAGTTTCCAAGCCGAGTACCTGTTTTAATGGATGTTGAAAAACAAGAACAGTATTGGAATCTTTCGGTTCAATGAACATGAATGATAGAAACGGAATTGATTATATTTGAACTGTCCAATGACCGGGATTTTTTTATTGTTGTTTAACTACTGGCTTGTGAAAATGGTTTATAAAGTTAAATAGAATATTTTATGCATTTTGGCTTGTTCTCATCTAGGTCATGCTTGCCAATAAGTCAAACATTTACGGCTCAATGACTTTTTGACGTCAGTCCATGCCACGTTTATGCAATCTAGTTTTTAGTGATTTTCTTTATGAGACTTTCTCTGTTGGATTTCATCTCTTAAATATGCAAATCTGACTTAGTGTGCATTTTAGTTTTTATAGAACCCGATTAAACGTAACATTAGCTTTGTTATTCTAAATTACGGATCTTTCTCAATCCCCGATTCCTCAATAACCTTAAATTCCTAACCATCAAAAGGCCGGCAACGCACTTGTAACGCCTCTGGTGTTTCGGGTGTCCGTGGGTGACGGCGTCTACCGCGCGATGCGTTGATAACCTTTTTTTTTGTTCTGAATCTCATTGATATTGAAAATGAGTTTATTGCTGAACACCGAAAATATATTCCAAGTGATATTTTTATTCTAAACATTAACATTATTTTTAATTATTATCATCAAGTACGCTTTACAACATGGCAGATTCTTTCATCTTAATTACAACGTAAGAGAAAAATATTCACGAGGACTTTATTTATTACTCCATCCATCTTTCGTAGGAATCCATGCGAGAGTTGTTTTATTTCCTCTCAGTAAATCACGTTAGTGGAAAAATCAAAGCGCGGGTGAAAAAGTTCTTCTGCGTGCAATGGTAAGTGGAGCGCTTGTTTTAACTTTAATGTTTAAGTTTTTGTTGATTTGTTCTTGTACGTACATTAAGGCACACTTTTGTATGAAGTCAACTCTTCAAGATACTTTTAACAGTAATTTTGTGATTATAAACTTTATTTAAAAACAATAAAGTTAACATTAGAACTTAAGACGGAATATTTACCATGTTTTTTTATGTCTATGAGTTTCAATGATCGCCATGAGCGCTTGCAATAGTGCTGAAATATCGAAAACTCATAGACTTAAATAAACATTTGTTGTCAGTCTTAGTCGTTAGTCTTAAAACTGCGACCAACCACTGCGGGGTGGGCGGCAACATCCTATAAATTTTAGGTGAACTAACTGTGATCTCGAAGTCGCCTGCCAAGCTCGAGGCTTATCGCACCCTCCCTAAAGAGAGACGCATTTAGTGCAACAGTATACAAACTCCAGTTTATAATAAAAAAAACCTACTGAATAGACATTGATAGACTGCCGTACTCAGAGACATTTAATGATTACTTAAACTATTCCTTAGTAACGAGTTCGTTCTGAAAACAATTGCTAAGGACTGGGTTAAGTAACCATTAAATTACTCTGAGTACGGCGGTTAATTAAATAGTTTTGTAATTAATTCAAAATTATTACTCTACATAAAAAGGTATTACAACCGTGCCGTGACCACAGAAGAAATATTCTCAGACATGTCCACGAATATCCAACAAGACGTACTTGCTATAGAAATGGTCGGGACCTTGGGGTTCTGCCCTTTATTCCAGGTACGTGATACATGTGTACTGTGTAGGTGCCTGTTACGACCGACTTTTTTTTATACAGACGTATTGCACATTATGTTACCTCAACTTGTGATTCTTTTTTCAATAGAGATTCAACCTTGTTATTTTGCGTTAAAGATGAAAGTCTATTTAATACAGTGTTGTGTAGTTTGATGTGCTGTTGTCTGTATACATATAAATATTCATGTGCGAGTACAATTTTATTTTAACACCACCAAGTTAATTACTTTCAAAAAGATGTCACATTTACATATTACCTAAGTCTAGTTTTATTTGCGCTTTCGTTAAACCGGGCTCAGATATGCGGGATTCGGTGAGCACCGAATAGTGGGAATGGCGGTCATAAATCGTCAAACGATAGTGTTCGCCTTGGTCGGCTAATTGCCGACACATTTCTCCGGTTCAATGTGTACGAATGTATGTTCGAACATGGCCAAAATTCGCGAATACCGAACTGAGATCATCACGGTTTTAGGTCAGTATTTGGCACTCGACAAATGTGAAAGCCTTGCGGCTCCATTCTCCTTTAGAACTTGCCTAGGGCAATAACGCGATGTTTCATTCCATGGTCAGGTAGATTTACCGTCGCAATTTTCGTCTAGATTCCTTAATGGCACTTATAGATCTGAAATTGCAGCTATCTGTTATGGATTCAGAATTTTCTTTCTTCTATAGTAAAACGAATAGCTTTCTTCTCTACATAATGTACGAAAAGTAATTAGAATTTTCTCCAGAAATCTTCACTGCGATTAAAACAGTGAACAAAAGCGTGTTTGCATTAAGTAAAGCATCCAAGACAGATGTAGGGCGTTTTAATTTGTTCGTAGGTATTAAATCGAGATTTCCTGCAAACTGTGGCGAGCAACACGAGGAAGTTGATACTGCCTGACAATGAGGTGGTGCAGCATGCTGGTGACATAGGACGGGACATGTATATCTTGAAAAAAGTGAGTTTGTATGTACCGTAAAGTTTACATAATACAAACTCCCAACAATGAGTATTGCAATACGTACGTAAGTATACGACGGAGTAAGTACAGATGCAATGGAGTAATGTTGAACTAGATAGACCTAGGTTAGCTACTCTCCTAGCTAGAGTGTCGATAAACACATGATGGTTGGCATGTAATAGTGGCTGGATGAGAAAAGCTGAAGATTATTGAAGAGGCATCAATAGGCAGAATAGGCTGATTTAGCGCACAGAAACATACTCATAGTGATCTATTTTATATCCAACAGGGTCACTGTAACTTGTTGAATAATCTCGGTAGGAGACAAATGACCATCGGGCCTGGCACACATTTCGGGGTCGTGGAAATGCTCTTCGGTTTACCAAAGGTAACATTATAAATTAACCTTACACGCTACTTAATTCTGTGTAATGCGCCTTTTCCTTTTCATAATTTCTTGTAAACCGGCATTGGATAATTGTGTAAGCCTCATTAATTATATTTTTCCACGAAGTATTAATGTAAAATTCCAATAGCGTAAGTTATTAAAGCATATTTAATGTACTCTACGAATACAAAGTAAAACACAATACCTGCTACAGATGAGGATTCCGACAAAAGTATAATTAAAACTGTCTTAATGTTCTAGTTTTGCAGATGAAAAGCGGTTTGCATAAACATGGCGGTAATGAATGTATAATTTGTCCAGGTATATACGGTGGTGACGTCGACAAACTGCATATTACTGCATGTGGAATATACTTCGTTGGTGCAGTGCTGGGGAACGTTCCCGGACATTAGTCACCCCATTATCACGGTGATTCATGCATTTAATATCGCCGTACAACAACAGATGAGCGAGCCTTTGTGTGCTTGTGTCTGTGTCTGATGTATTAGCTTCTCTGAGTGTGATGTTATGTATGTGTGGGTTACTGTTGGTGTATTATAAAAGGGCTAAGTTAAATTGATATCTGGTGCTGACAGGAGACATTTTAAATGAGTAATGAAGTCATTTTCCGTTTGTTTTAAGTCAATGCAATGTTATAAATTAACACGATGAGTACCTTTTATACGATTTTTTTGTAGATCTTGTTTGTGAATCCTGTAAGAAATTATACTCTTGTAGTAAGAATAGAACTCTATTGGAAAATTCCTTAGTCAATGATACTATCGGGAAAACCAATAATAATTTTAAATTGGAAATTAAAATTACACTCACAGCTACACAATTTAGAACTCGTTTACGTTCTTCAACTCGATTTTCCTCATCGATTACTCGCCCACTCAATTTCCTTTGGCATCTTTTTGTAAACGTTTATTTACCTAGAAGTAGGTACGAATTCTTTAATGTAAGGTAATATTTAGAAAATTAATTTTACCGAAGGAATGGACGCTTGATAAATTACTACAGCGTTGCTATGTACTATGTACAAATGTATTAGGCGAATTATAATATTTCTTGTAGTTTCTATGTAATTGAAGCGTTTGTTCAATTTATGGATGCTCATTGACAATTTTATGTAGACTAGTGGTCGCCTAGTGGTCGAAATTCAACCATATACGATTTAATTTACAATACCACTTAACATACGTTCAAGGATAATTTTTATTTAACTCAAACTCAAACAAACTCTTTTATAAAACTCTTTTCATATGAGACGTGAGAATATCATCGCAATGTCTATAGATTTTGACGTTTTGTCAAATACGATCAGATACTATGCATGTGTGTGTAATGTTTTATTTATTGATTTAATGTACTTTATAAGCATTATTTTTGAAAAATATTAGCGTCCTGCACTTCTCCTACACATAAACTATAAGTGTACCAAGTTTTATGCTCCTACGTCCGCGCAATTTTCGTAAAAAGCGGTCCAAAGTTTTTGCATCACGTATTAATATATAGATAAGTCTGACACTTGCAATCTTTCGATCAATGAGACAGTTTATTAATATTAACCATTGTCCTTACATAGGCGTTGGCAGATGATGAAGTTAAAAAACTAGCTTCTGCATTTGAAGATGCCAAACCAATGCTCGGTCGAATGGACACTAAAACAAATAGGATTGCGGTAAGTCTACCAAGCGCACCTAATAATATGTCAGGCTTAATATACTACATACCTAGTGTTGTACAACTTTTTGTTCAAATCCTAACTATCAAGTTAGTTGCTCACAGTTATGAGCCCCGGTCACGGCTTGAAACTAGGTGAGAAAGTACTTAACATAGAACGAGCTGCAGCGCTTTCTGATAAACCTAAACATTTTACTTTGCAATCTCTAATCCGCTAGTGTGGAGATTTTGGCAAATCCCACTTTTATAATAACTATCGTGAGATATACTAAATTAACTAAAAATCACGGTTTACTCACGTAAATTAATGGAGAAAAGCTCTACTAATTTCGAGTTACAGAGGGACTCTTCATGTCTAGCCGTAGCGTACTCTACGCACGCGACGTCGTCACGGCTTTACTTATGTATCTTTAATTGAACCCCATTTTAGAGGAGGTCCATAGTCTAGCAGTGGACTATGTGATGATGACACCTATTTTAGTTATTAAACAATAATCAAATATAAATAATTGTACTTATAGCAAGAGATAAAAGAAAGTTTCGTGCTTCTAACGACCAGGGAGCAGCGAATTCATTACGTAAAGACATTCAACAAGTTGGGAGTATTGAGGTATGTAAGGCTTTGTGTAAACACTTTATGAGATTAATTAGTTCTATTATTGTCGGAACAATGATGTTTTTGGTACTTGTTGAAACGAAGGTATTTGTTGGCCCTAGCTTTTATTTGAGAACAATTCATTATTAAGAGGCAAGACGGGTTTTACATTTTATGAATATTAGTAATTGCTTTAAAGTACCTTTAACCGACGAGCTTGTATAAAAGACTGATGACTGTTGATGAAGCGAAAGAGGTGTGTAAGAATCGTAGCAATTGGCGTTCCATTGTCTCTATTTATCCCCATGAATGGGAGAAAGGCGTGAGGCTATGTATGTATGTATGTATGTAACGAATCTTGCTTTAAGACCTAGTATAGTCGAAATGATGGTTCGTGAAAGTATATTATCGGATTTATTCGGGATTTTCCGACAACAACGGCCCATTCAGATGGATAATATTGCAAAAATCTGAATGCATTGTTCGAACGAACAGGCACAGCATTTAACATTTGTTAAAAGGTTCATGAGAGGAATAAAAAGTTTTGAACAACACAAAACGATGCTTTTAATATAGAAGTCTATTTTTATTTAGAATTCAGATTTCATGAAATATGATAAGTAATGAGAAGGGTACATGGACAGACGAACTGATAAATTTACCAAAGGGGTTCTCATCAGCCGATCTGTAAGTCATTGGGGAGGCCTATTGGCGTTCAACAGACGGGTTTTGGCTGATAAAAAGATTTTGATAAAGATTATTTATAACTTTAACCGCCACTCAGAGTCATTAAATGGTTACTTAACCCTAGCAACTGTTTTCGGAACAACATCGTTTCTAAGGAATAGTTTAAATAAACATTAAAATATGTCACTGAGTATGACGGTAAGATTAAAAAAGCATCCTTTGCCGTACAGTCAAACAATACAACAACAGTTTAAACTAAAGTTCTTAGCTTGTAATTTAAAACATGATTCATGAGCACTGTGTTACCTGATATCTTGTGTGTAGACACCTCAGGTACATCTTCATGCCAGGATGCATTACTCCCCATGGATTGTTTCTGAAGTTCTGGTGCGCAGTTCGCTTCGCCGTCGCCGTGTTTTACATATTCGCTGTACCGTACGATATTGCTGTAAGTTTCCCTGTTTTATTGTGTTACCGTGTCAAGTAATATTTAGTTGTGTATGTTGTTTCTGCTTGAGTTCGTATTATAGTTTGTTATTGTAATGTTTAGTTTTCTTTTGAATGTTATGTTGTGCTCGTAAGTGGTCGCTGGTGAGGTTAATTTAAGCCAATGTTAATTTGTTATTAGTAAAGGTTTAGTAAGTTACAAGACCCTATGTCTTATTAGCGTATCTAGTGACGAATAAGTCATACTTATTTAGAGTATTTGTATATTAAGTGAACCGTGACATACTAAACTATCTTCGCTCTATTTTAGAGGATGATTTCTTAAACTCATAATTTTTACGTTCATGTACAACAATTAATTAACTGCGTCGTTGGTCGAGTGGTCGGGCAATGTATTGCTGAACTTTTTTCGGATTTTCGGAGCACGGAGTCTAAAATTGTGTCCAGTATTTGGCAATAAGCTCACACCATATTACATGAGACTTATATCACAAATGGTGAAGAGTTGTACATTGTATAACAGCATTACTCACCATAATGTGCACCTCTGTCTGCCTCATCGGGGATAAAAGGCGTGACGTTACATACAACAATTAATTTACTGTATTATTGCATTTCAGTCTAAACAACACAAGTACGGTGGCGCATACAATTGGTCGGATATAATTCTGTACATAGACATAGTCATAATGGCGTATGTGGCATACTATAACGAGAACTCCCTTCTCGTTACACACCCTTTACTAACAGTGTCCAGATACTTGAAGCACGTCTTCTTACTCGATATTATAAGCATCTTCCCATTCGAAGAAGTTGTGAGTACATTGCATTTAATCATGGCTCTGTAAAAAAGTGGGTGGTAAAGCTATAGATGGTGTTCTTTTGTTTCAGTTCCAAATAGTAAATGATAACACTGACATGGATATTTATAGACTCAATCGAATGCTTTTGGTTAGTGTAAATTAAACTTAACTGTTTCGCCAATTATGCCCAGTGAATGGCAATAGGCTCACCCCGTATTACATGGGACTTATAACACAAATGATGAAAAGTGGGTTTAAATTATATAGCGGCATTACATGCTGTAATGTGCACCTCTGCCTACTTAGATAAAACGAATTAAAGTTTAGGAGTGGGAGTATACCTTCGGGGTTTAAAAGGCGTGACGTTATGTATAAATTAAACTTATCACCATTGGTAGTACAGTGCACATTTATGTGCCTTATATGTTACAATTTATTCTCCGTTTGTAAAAGACAAATATCTAACTCAGAACAAAAATGTTCACACGTTCAGATAAAGCCTAGAAAAGAACTGAACACAAAAGAACAGAGCAAGAATAAAAGGCTGTATCTAATCGTGTATAGATAGACAGATCTTCACACAATAGTATTCCCTGTTTTGTATTGTTCAGGTGTCTAGAATAACAGGCGCTTTTTCCTACTGGGAGAGTGATATAATGCGAACAAATCCTGCGGTTGTACTGCTAAAGTTCCTACCGATAGCAATAACTATTGTCAATTTCGCCACTGCATTCATTTTCGTGAACGCCTGCGAACCTTATCTACCTTATCATAATTCGCCGTACATTTACGTGAATTGCACGAGGATTCTCATCGTTTCTAGCAGCAAGTTTGAACCTAAATGTGAGTGATGATTTCTTAACCATACTGTTTACGACGCGTCATTTGACAAATGCATGCAACCTACAAATTTTAATGATGCTAGGTAAATTTGTTTAAGGAGTGAGTGACGCAACGTTGCCGCTTCGTGGCTAGTTTGTATTTATTTTTTGTTATACAAGTTTTTTGATTAGACCTGAAAAACTTTGCCTTACTCTAGGATTTTTTCTTGTGTCGTGGGTGCGTTTACAAACATACAAGTTCACATACACATGATACCTAGCCTACCTAGAAGCAACGATTTGTGAATCACACAAAGACTTGCTCTGCGCGGGAATCACGTTGGTATTATCTAGATTTCCCAGCCACCGCATCGACCGTGCAGACAAATCTTTCCTAAGCAAGATGCAAGCCTTTGTCGTTTGTGGGTTGTATGCATTCGTCCATAATCCTTATTGTAATAAAGGTCATGTATTACAGATGCAGTCACGGAATATTTGTACACATTCTACTGGGTGTTCGAGTTATTTGTGGGTGAGTAGGTATCTGTCTTTAATAAATGTATGTACTATAGTTACAGGTACATTGCAAGCAATACGTACCTAAATAAATACGAGATATTACAAGTAATATTTCGGGGCTTTTGTACGAGTATTATAGTTTTATACAAAGTAGCAAAATTATAATTATAGTAACATTGTATAAAATGTTTCATACATCTTACAGGGTTGGGTTGTCCGCCTGTGAATATGACGAATTCTGTGGACCTCTGGATGGTGATGCTGCTGCAGCTGGCTGGGTTCCTCTACTTCGCCTTCATGTTTGGATACGTCGCCTCCACTACAACAGCTGCTGCACATGCGTTGCTGGAACATAATGTTAGTATGCACTTAAAATTTCCTTGTACGTAATAGGTTTCTTTATTGGATTCTAGTCAATATAATGAAATTGTAATTATTGATGTATTGAGGTAAACATTGATAATAATGCAGCGTGTAATTGAAACTTATATTAAATCAAATATACAATTTATAATACTCCAAAAATATATACTCCATACTTCAACGTCCGCTCGTTTGTGATACGGCTCAGTGATAGAATGGAAATATGACATATTGCGCCGACCCCAAGTAGCTTGCGATAAGGGAAGATGTTATCGCCTCTCTACGTCCGGCGTAGCATACGTAGCAGTCATGTGTGCTACGAGGCCTACGAGCTACGGTTTTGCTACGAAATTGCTTAGTCACTTCTTTCTTACTAATTTATGATGTAAACACGTTTAAGTATAAACGTGTGTTGTTTTTAATTCATTATAGAAGAAAGCAAATAAAATAACTCGTTTAAAGGTCCACCTCATCAAATTGGGGGAAAGCTAAAATTGATGAAAAACCTCCGCATAACGACGTCAACAAATTTAATTGATGTTTAAAATAATAAAACGAACAGTGTGGTATGACCACTCTGGCCTCTGGTTACGAACAATTAACTTTCGCGTGTTGTTCTCACTTTTACTATGATTGTTATGAACTGAACATAATAATTAATACGGAGGTCGGTGTATGAAGCTGTTATCACCGTTATCACCCTCTGAGGGTAAGTTTCGCTAAAGTATACCTAGTGGAACATTAACAGGCAGCCGCTGTTGTTAGTATCAAAGGCGATAAAAAGTTATCGCCTTTAGGATGCCACTTACAGCCACAGAAATGTGAAAGCCATTCCGAACCACCCCATTATATTTGCCCTTTCACTGAGCAAGTGAAAATAAAATACTTTTTCCAAACATTCTATAGAACGCCCTCAAGATAAGCCAATTAGTATAAAATATAAAAGAGAATTTTCACGAATTTCAAATTGTTACTTTAATATATTGTATGTTCCAATTGTCTTCAAAGCCGATCAAATATCTGTGAAGTTAATAAAACGAACATAAAAGGAAATCAATAAGCTATTATCAAACAGTTGCCAACAGGGAAAATGTTATTTATTTAGAACATGGCATCAAACCGGCCGTGACGTGGTTGTACGGGTTTCGAAGAAAAAGTTTCTGTAAATGGAATAAAATGTAACAATGAACAAAATCTAATTAACAGCCGAGATAGACCATACTGTTAGTCTAGCGCCACGTATTACGGCTAAAGTTCCGTCATTAAAAATATTACGACTCTGCAGTTCCAGTACAGTAATTATATTAGTTTTAACGAGCTCGGTCCTCGTTTGTTTTATAGGAAAAAACAAGGGATCTAGCCAACTTTCTGTACCAAGAGAACGTGGACCCTATGCTCACGGTGAAAACGTTGAAATATTTCGAATATGTGTGGAAACGAACCAACGGCAGTAATCCACAGGTACGTCAAACATCATAGTATGACCAAAATATAATATAATGGAACTAGAAAATAGAGTAGATGAGTAATTTTTATTTAAATGTCCGTCTTGTAGATTTTTTTTTTAAACATTAGACACGTATATTTTATTGTCTTAAAAAAATGTTTACTTTCGAAGATATAGAGATTTTAAATATCGCGTGACATCACTTCTATTTATTTTATACGTAGAAATGACGTCTTTGCTCCCCACTCCTAAACTTTGATTCGTTTATCCAAGTATTGATGTCTTATACGACATACGACGTCAATAAAACATACGTGTCTAATAGTTTTCCATTATATACCTAAATGACGGACTAAATAGAGTTTGAATTTTCATATCCCATCATTATTCCTATTGTAGTTTGCTTAAAGTAAACGGAAAAAATTGAAAACGTGTATATACACAGCGATAGTAACGAGTACTACCAACTGCACAATGTATTACAAACATAAAGTTTTACAAAATTGTGAACGCTGAAAAACAAGTATTCCACTGGTCACGTAGTCGTAAAATACTGCGTTATGCACTTTTCACACAAAAGTACATTAATTCTGGTGAAACGCTGACGGTGGTGTGGTAAAACATTTTTATGTATGTGTTTGTTTCAATACTGAATTTTTATCACGTTCCCGCACAAAAAAGGGACAGCGCAGTTTTGGTTTTGATTTTCTGCACGATACAATTTGATTAAAAATGTACTGAACATAAAGTTCAATTTTGCTTTTACTAAGTCAGCAGAAATCTATATATCTATCTATACATATTTAAAATCGTAGTAGTGCTGTCTGTACATTGATAATAAAAATAAAAAGTCAATAGCAGGGGTTATTGTTACTGTCGATGTCGAACCCAAAAATGTAATTAAGATTTTTTTTGTCTGTTTGTCTGTTTGCACTGTTTGTCTGTTTGTCTGTTCGACTGTGCGCGCTAATCTCAGAAATGCTCATCCGAGTTGGATGCGGTTTTCACGAATATATTGTGGGATGCTTAAATTTACATTTAGTGTTTGTTTCATGTCAATTTCATAAATAAAAAAGTTATGTCAAATTAAAGAATCACGTGGAACATTCTATGGATATACCATTAATTTCCGCAACTATTTGACGGATTTGGTTGAAATTTGGTACAGAATAGTTTAGAACCTTAGAAAGGACATAGATATATTTTTATTTCAAAAATCAAAAAATAAAAATAAGAAATAAATTATTTATAAATAATTCTATGTCGGTCGTTACACGACTTCGGTTCATGTTATTGTTTTAATGTATCAAAACTTTGTAAATAAATAGGTAAAAAGGTATTGAAAAAGTTAATATCATATAATAAAACATTTTACAAAGAAAATGCTCTAACGGAGTATAGATAATTTTATGTCGATCGTTAACGACTTCGGTTCATGTTATTGTTTTAATTCATCGAAAAAAGTAAATAAATAGTAAAAAGGTATGTAAAAAAATGAATATCAAATATAATATAATAGTATTTAAAGGCTTTTGTACAAAGAAAATGCCCGAACGGAGTTAAATAAATATCCAAGTTGTCTTTTCCTCGATAGATCGAAATAGATCGCGCTATGGTTTCGTTACATTCATTTGGTTGGGTATCGGCCGAGCGCTTCGGTACTATCGTAGAAAAAGTGTATTATCAGTCGTATGATTATTTGTCTGTAGTGGTCCTGCTGTTTCGTATATTCTAAATTGGTTTCGTTGTATTTGTCAATTAAAAGTTTATTTGACAGGTTTTTGGTTTTCTGGTTAAACTATTTAACGTAGGTTTAGTTTGATATCGATTATTAGTAGTTACTGTAGTTAGTTTTTTTAATAAAATTGTAAGTCTAATTTATAAATTAATTAGATTAGATTTAAGTCGTTTCTTTTAAATTATTTAGTTTAAGCTTGGTTATTATAGCATAGAGGATAGGTTGTAATATAGTTTCTTTTTTAATTGTTATAAATTCGTAATTCGTAGCTTTCTTTAGTTTTAAGTTAGTTTAAGTCCGTTTTTAAACTATTTTTTCAATGTCTAAGTGAGTATACATCTATTAAATTCAAACGCAGAGCTCATTATGTTGATTTTTGAAGAGTTCCCTGGAATATCTTCCACATCTCATTTTTGAAGAGATCCCGCGAGATCGGGAACTATGTGGTTAAAACCAAAAATTTGCCGGAAGTCACTATTCGACGCGAACGAAGTCGCGGGCAAAAGCTAGTATCTAATATGTTTCTAGGAATCGTATAGTAGTACGAGTGCTGAGTCCGCCACATTATATCGATTCACTATCAGTTGGTGACCGCAGGTGGCATTCAGTGGTGACAGGTGCGGGCAGTAACGTCGCTTCATCATTTCGTTACTGAATTAGAACCTGGGTCACGATGATATATTATTTAATTAATACTTGAATAATCTGCCCTGTCCTGTCCCTTTGTTGCGGTCTTTACACAGCTTATTATGTTGAACTGTGGTCATTTGACGGGTTGTTTGTAATTAAGTCGCTCCGTTGTTGTTATTGAGAAATCTATTTATTTAGTTACTATGTTTGTGTGTCACTAGCTTATAGTTTTGGCTTTGTTCGTGTTTAATATGTATGTCATTTCTAAGGTAGAATATTTGATCCGGAGTTGCGGACTACCTAGCGGGTTTACCGGGGCTCCGGCTCGAAAAGCAGGAGTAGGAACGGGGTGGTTTTTAGTCAGTAAGAGACACTCCCTCTCGCCCCGCCCAAGGCGAGAGAAGTCATTGGACTGATTTACTATGCTCGTAATCCCTCAAAGTAAAAAAAAAAAAAATTTCAAATGAGTACTATAGTCATTTGTGCAAACTATGGGTTTGTAATTACATTGAATTCTTTATTCTCTGAACATGTAAGCGAATTTAATCTACATTTTTAGGTAGTTTGCTATCTTTTTATGCTACCGAGAATGAGAAAAACCTCCAATGTGAGGAACCCCCAAAATGTTAAATGTTATTAATATCCTGTATTTTTGTTATTTTTAAACCTATAGAAAATATGTCGCCACCTAAACTCGGCTCTAATGGAAGACACGCTGGTGTTCATGTACGAACGAGCACTGCGCGAGGTACCTCTGTTCGGCAAAGTCGAGAGATCATTCATCAGGGTCATCACTCAGCACCTACACGAAATGTACTTTCTGAAGAGTGATACTGTCATACAATGTAGGGATGTACAACCCTATATCTTCATTATTTATCGTGGTAAGGTAAGGTCAAATCTTTTTAGAGTTATCTTTTCTAGGTAGGCTTTTTCATTCCAGATGTTATTTATGTAAGGAAGAATTACATTATTAAAATTATTTAATAACGATCTACTAAATTAATTATTATGTTATCGGCTTACTCACGTAACTGTTTGACGAGGAACTCGGCTCGAACTCATATTCATGAGCAGCATGTAAGCCACACACGACGCGGCGATTGTCGCGGAATGCTACTCATGAATATGAGCCTTTAGCATGGCTTGTAACTAGTCGATGTCCTCGTCAAACATAAGTAAGCCGATAACATTATAATTAATTTAGTATGTCTCACGAAAGTTATAATAAAATTAACGATCTACTATTTAATGTATGACAGTTAGCAATCACGACCCCCGTAAATATGTATATGTTTATCATGTTTTCCAAGAATTTTAAGTATTGCATATCTTTTTTATATTCATAGACGTTTTTATTACTCTACAAGTCCATGTTCGCAGTCAATCTTTCAAGTCAAATATCGCTCGAGGTAAATGATTGAGGATGGGATGTAACCCAAAGTTATACAAGATGGAAGTTACACTGTAACTTAGCCTGGGTATATTATTAAAGTATCTACGTTGAGTGTATACGATTCAAGTTGTGTTCATGCACGATGTTGATAGTTTTAGTGTTTAATGAAATTTGTCATGTGTTGGTTAGTCAAAATTATTTCCGTTGTTAATTGGCATTTAAAATGTTACTATATGTACACCAAATATGTTGAGTATTTTTATCTCTCGTATCTATGATTAAGTAATATGTAACGACTGCAGTAACGAGTTCACGTTTGGTGGTCTATTTCAAATGAATAAAGTTATTGCAAAAAAAAGAAACAAAGCATTAATTAAACGTTCACATTTCAATGCATAGTTATTGAAAATTAAAAATAAAACTATTGGAATTGATTTTTAACGCTAGAATGTGTATATTAAGCTACAGTGTCACTCCCACCCTTCATACCGAATCACTGAACAGGAACAAAACGGAAGGTTTTTTGATTATTCCGTTTTTGCACAACTCAGTACGTTTGGATTGTAAACATCGAAGAAATAAGGATATATTATGTAATATGCTATAGGGCCCTGTCCCTTATATCTATGACAAAACATTCTTTCAATAGATACCTACTTACTCATATTAGGGACTTGGAATAGAAACATGTTTCGTTTAATTTTGTCCTGTATCATCCTCCATTATTTAGAGCAGGGGTTCCCAATCTTTTCTTTGACAAGGACAACTTTTATATCATTTTTGTTAGGTTAGGTTAGTTTGTCGTCATGATTCCGTGAGGTTTTGTCTTATAAGAATACTGACGGAAATCATTTGTCCCTCTTAGTAGTTTCCTTTGACATAAGTTCGAATCGGATTGATTTTTTTCCTGCTAGGTGCAGGAATTTTGTTTCTGTTTCTGTGTTTTTTTTTCTGCACCTAGCTTCACTGCCGTACAGATTGGACGATTATTATTTATTTCTCTATTTATTTGTTATTTGTTGACATTTTAAAAGTACCTTAATATTTATTACTTACTTACTTAGTAGTTTAGTTTGAATAAATAATTTGACTTTGACTTTGTTCGAGCGGTGCTGTCTTGTGTATTTTATTTTCGTTTCGCGGCCATTTTCATTTGTTGTCTTTTGCGGACCACTAGTTGGGAACCGCTGTTTTAAAGTGTAGTATGTACTGTTGTATTTACATGTATGTGTAAATTCCAGGTAGATGTTCTGACGTCGTATAATGAAATGATAACGTGTATGGGCCCAGGTGGAATGTTCGGTAATTTCACAGGCGTGAGTAATTGTTTTGTGTAATTAACAGATTTACTTATGTATGTATGTTTTAAACCATTTATTTATTTATTTGTTACGTTACATAAACGAGCTGTTTGATGTTGGATCTTAGTAATTTGTTCTTAATATTTATATAGAATGCATATTGTTTAATTATGATTGCGGTGTTAGTAGTCATGCTTGCAAAATGGAAAGAAAATAAAATTGAAATCAAATATCGCTAGAAGGAATCTAATTTTTAACATTATATACGTATATATATCGTCACGCCTTTATCCTCGAAGGGGTAGGCAAAGGTGCACATTATGGCACGTACCGCCACTGTACAATGTACACCTACTTTTCACAATTTATGTTATAAATCCTATGTAATAGATGGTGAGCCTTTTGCCGGGCACATTTCCAGGCACATTTCCAGACTCCGTGCTTCAGTAGTAACTGAGAAATTTTCGAAAAACCGAAAAGAACCCAGCAATACTTCGCCCGACCCGGGTATCGAACCAGAGTCTTCTTGCCCGGTCGCGCACAATTGCGCTTGGCAACCACTTGGCAAAACAAGGCAAGCCAGGTTTTAACTTTATTTTTGGCTATACCGCCTATAAATCATACAAAGTGCATGCGTATATTTCAGTTAACCATAAATAACCCTAATATAAACTGCAGTCTAAGTAAATAAACTATAAAATATTTCCATAACATTTTCAGCAACCAATATCATGTTCGGAAGTAACGATCTACGCGAGTCGGAGCCTTGATTTATTAGTTATACCCAGTGTGACTTTCTTCAACTTGATCAAATATTACCCCAAGATCCATGAGCCTTTGAACAAGGCTTTCGAGATGTCTCGAGATTATATCTTGCCTATTAATATGGAGATGGATGACGACTCCTCCTCGGAAGGTGAGGCTTAATTTAAGATTACAGTAATCCGTAATCTAGCTTCAAAACTTTCTCTGTATCAGAGACGAAATGTAGATATTCCTATTTCTGATTTTCTCTAATTAGAATTTGTGATTTCAGCTAATTCTGTCTTTTCGCTTTTTTTTTTATCTCGTTGATGATAATGTTTATTTCATTAGAAAACGTATTCAGTAGTCCCTTGTAATGAGAAAATACTTTCAGCAAAATTCTTTCTATAGACTGGTAATTGTAAGCTTTCTCTTTGAAACCGCACAATATGTTAATTAACTCTATAAGTGGAACCAATTCCTTTTTACGAGGTAAAAGTAGACGGTAAAAGTTTGCAAAATTTGTATCGAAAAATATGAGGACATGGAAAGTTTTTGTATTAACTGTGAAATTGTGAGTGGACTGAAGGGATTAATAACTTGTGCTACCAGCTTTTGCCATTATTGCCTTGACTGGGAAGGGCCCAAATGGGGGCTACCGTTTTTTTGATCACCACATGACGCAAATGTAGCAAGAGGTTTTTTGTCCAATCACAGCAGCTGTCAAATATTAAACATCCTATGGTGCGACACTAGCTAATTCCCTATTGGACGAAGAACGAGAGGTTCACACTAGGTGATCAAAAATGTAGGAGCCCCGAATCAATGAGGATGTATTGTTATAATTCTGTTGACAAAATAACTCTTTATTTCACAGACGACTCGACTTTTGATATCATGTCTATGGAATCAGGAGCCGATTCGAAGAGTGGCTCTAGTAGATTTGACTTGTCAGGTTAGTTAAACGTGATATGCTTTACTAAAATTAATATTAAAATAACGGTATTATTCACTTATTGTTATTCGTAAGAATAGCAGAGAATAACCGGACATAATAATATGCACCTAGAAAGTGTAGCACAATATTCAATTACCGAAATAAAAAATAAATAAATTAGCTTGAAAAAAAGGCAGGAAACTTAATGAAATATTGTATCACTATCCTTATTTCATCAAAGTCAAAGTCAAAGTCAAAGCATTTATTTCAATTAATCCTAAATTAGGCACTTTTGAAACGTCAAATTGAATTGTCCGTCAGTCTGTCTGTCAGTGAAGCTAGGCGCTCGTTCCAAAGTGTTGCTTCGAATGGAGAAGAACGAGCAAGAAACTCCATCGTTACTCTTTTCAAAAAATGTTTTTTACAATATCTCTGATACATTATTTGATCATTTACCTATTGTATATATATGTAGGAACAATGTAACGACAATACGACGTCAAAACTATGGGACAATAAAACCAATTTGTAAAGAATATAAATTAAAAAAGCGGGTTGTTTCAAACATAGTGCCCACATATGTACACTTACAATTTTGAAATAATGCTTCTATACAAATAAAAAATAATCTTTAATTTAATTTTTCAAATAAAAAAATAATAAATAACTGCTTGATGCCACAGGATCCCTAGACTACATTGGAATAAATTACTACTATAATTTAACGTGTAACTAGTGATCGTATTAGAGCATTGTCTAGTGTGAGCGAGTGTCCAGTGGAGCCGGACCAACATGCTGCCACACATTTTTATCTTCAATATAATCTGACAGTTTATAATATGCCTGTTTACACAGTTCACGCTTTATACAAGATTTAAATTTTTTCTCGTTCAGATTCAGTATGGTGGTTGGTAGTTTATTGTAACACTTAACACAAAATCCCATGAAGGATTTCTGCACTTTGGACAATCGGAATTGCGGTATAGCTAACTTATTTTTACCTCTCGTATTAAAATTGTGTCTGTCGCTTCTTTTTTCAAACAATTGTTGATTTTTTCTCACGTACATAATATTTTCGTAAATGAATTGAGAAGGCACTGTAAGAATGTTTATAGTTTTAAATAGTTCTCTCAAAGATTCGCGACGGGGCAAGTTATATATTGCTCGAATAGCTCGCTTTTGCAAAATAAAAATTGATTCTACATCCGCAGCTCGCCCCCACAGCAAAATGCCGTAAGACATTATGCTGTGAAAATAACTAAAATAAACAAGCCTTGCCGTACCTACGTCCGTTAGCTGCCTAATCTGTCTAACTGCATAGTGTGCATCAAAGTGCTTTTATATGGGGCCCCCATTGCAATCTGTCATCTAATGTGATACCCAAAAATACAGTCTCCTTAACAAATTCCAACTTTTGTCCGTTCAAAGCAACATAACATTCGTTATTTTGTACGTTTGGCAAGCAAAATTTAATACATTTGGTTTTTATCTCATTAAGCGCCAAGTTATTAATAGTCACAATCTAAACACAAACTGAAAAGGTACAGTTAATAAAACTGGATAAAACCAATATATTTCTACTCGATACACGTGTAGCACAACATAAAAAGACCCTTAGCACAACATAAAAAGATTTACAGCAAATCTTTTCTAGATATTTGTACCATTACGTGAACAATGGTGTCTTTTTACCAAGATAACAGGCCAACTAGTTTCCTCGGCGCGTTCAAACAGGGCTGTCATCAAACTATCGAGTTCCTAATCCGCAGGGTCACTACCGATGAGCAGCACGTCACAGTCTAACTTGAGCCAGTCGAAGTCGTCAGCTAGTGTGTCCACGTATCACAGCTACTCGCCCGCCCTTAATCTGCTGAGGCCCGGAACGCTCATGTTTCAGGTAAACTGATACGGTCCTAATGAGCACTTGCGGTCGGAGAACTGGATATTTGTTTGTCTCCGGCGTTTGGGGATAGATGGACTTGAGAGCGTCGTACCGAATATACAGTCTCCACTTTCTAAATTTCCGTGAAGTATGTAGATAATAAGATACGTTACATTAATCTATTTTCATGAAAATATGAAGTTATGGATTGGAATAAGTAAAATGAATGGAACTTTCTTCACAATGTACTGGTGCAGTAATCACCAGTGCATTGGTGCTACTCGTTAACTATGAATAAAAATGAGTTAAGTGTATTTTTGGATGCAGGCGGCGGCTTGTCGTTCTACGTGGCGGACAAAGGGGGAGGTTTTTGTTCAACAGTGGACGTCTTTCGGCTGATGATGATGATGATGATGAATTGTATTATGGCATTATTTATTAATTTGCAGAGTTATGGCTACGTGACGTGTATAGCAGTGACAATACATTATGTGGTGGGTCTGTATGACTTGGTGACCTTGAACGACTGCGTCATGCTATTCTGGATACATGCGCTTTTGGACGTCTACTTTTATTGCAAAGTTTATCTTGGTTTGCATCAGGTGAGAGAGCGTGTTACAAATATTTTAAGATAAATTGTAATATTTATGATTATTTCAACCGAGAATCACTCAGCTGACTTAATATTTCACTGCATATACATTCACTTTACATAAAAATAGTTAACCATTTCAAAAAACTAGCCTATTTGTGCAAATATTAAAAAAATCAATTTCTGTTCGTTAGTCTCGCTAAAACTCGATAACGACCGATTTGGCTAATTTTGGTCTTGAATTATATGTAGAAGTCCAGGGAAGGTTTAAAAGGTGAGAAAATAATGTTTGAGGCGGTACGAAATTTGCCGGCTCAGCTAGTTATCAA
Source organism: Spodoptera frugiperda (assembly GCF_023101765.2). NCBI lineage: Eukaryota > Metazoa > Arthropoda > Insecta > Lepidoptera > Noctuidae > Spodoptera > Spodoptera frugiperda. The sequence continues at coordinate 9,113,139 of NC_064237.1, forward strand.
AATATCATTGAGCCCATCAATCGTGTCAAAATTTATAAATGACCCTACATCAACCGCAATGATACTTGTATGCTTGGTTTTACAATACGTAGCTAATAAGGTGTGAAGGTTGTCATAAGTGTTGTGTTACAGGGCTACATAAGTAGGCACGGTGAGCTGATACTGGATGGGCCCAAATGTCGCCATAGATATTTCAAACACAAACTGTGGGTGTGGAGTGACATCCTCGTTAATTTTCCACTGGAATTCATCGGATTCGGTTTCCCGTGAGCTCTCGTTGTTTTAATTATACGATAATGTTATTAGAATATGGTGCTAAATAAATGTTCTTTTTTTTGTTTCTTTCCATATTTTATTTTTGGATATTTTTTGGATATAATGGCATAAACATTATTTTCATTAATATCGCTCACGTACTAATTAGTAGATATCATAGTGTTAACGTAGGTATAAAAGTTTATTTTGTTATCTACATAAATTAGTTTAGTATGTTTCGTATGAAGTCGATTTACTAATTAGTAAATAAACTGACGTAGGTATATTATAACTTTCGTGAGACATACTAAATTAATTATTATATTTTTCGGCTTACTCACGTAACTGATTGATGAGGAACTCAAATTTCAAGCCATGCTAGAGGTTCATATTCATGAGCAGCATTCCGCGACACATGACGCGGCGATTGTCGCGCTGTTATTGAATAGCAGCCGAAAAACATAATAATGAACTTATGTACCAAATGTTTTGTAGGAATCCTATCAGAGCCATACATTACCTACGTGCCACCAAGTTGCTCAGACTGAAGTATCTGTTTGAGTTCTACCGCACCACTTCTCGAGAACTAACTAATAATCTGACTACATTACAGGTATACATATTTCAATACTTCCAAATAAAATAACTAATATTATTTACCGTTGTTATTTATTATTTTACTCTTCATCATCTTACCATTAAATATAACGGAAAGGGAAGGCAGAGGTGCACATTAGGTATACGGCACGTAATACTGCTGTACAATGTACACTCATTTTTCACCATTTGTGTTATAAGTCCCATGTAATAGGGGGTGAGCTTATTGCCATTTACTGGGCACAGTTCCAGATTCCGTGCTGTTATTGAGAAATTTTCTAAAAACCAAAAAAGCCCTAATAACACTTTGCCCGACCCGGGAATCGAATGGAATCCGAGACCACTTGCCCAGACGTCGCTCTTGTAACCACTTCACCAACGAGACAGGCAATACCATAATTCAAGTTTAAAAATTAATATAATTGTAAGTTGTAATAAAATATGCGCAGGCGGTGATGACATTCATAGGAGTGGTGATTATGATTCACACTTTCGCTTGTGTGTGGCTGCTCGCAATGATTGGGACCTCCCCTGTAGGCATCATACGGACTCTGAAGACACACATTATTGATACGTAAGTTTCTTTTTAAAAATAATATTTTGTTTGAATATCAGGCATACCAGATACTAATCTCGTGCTTGGTACGAATTTGTTTTACGTTAAATGAGATCGAACTGAGAGTTCTCATTGGTTGATTCATTCGCGCCGGTCACTCAGAGTGCCGAATGCGCTCTTGTTTCGTTTTCGTTTAACGTAAAGCAAACTCGTACAAAGGGTCTTTAGCAATTAACTTGCCCCCCGTATCATGGGAGCGATAACATAATTGTCGAAAAATAAGCGTTCGATTTAACCATTCATACAAACATAATTATTGGGGTTGGAGAGTGCTGGTATTTTGTGAGGAAGAATTAAAACATTTGTGGAAATAGTTACGCTGACAATCTTTTTTTTATTATATTAACTGACATAAGACATTAGTTACATAGACAAAGAACAAAAAGTTTTTAATGTAAGGTTTTAGTCGTTAACAATAATATTAACATGTAATATTAGCTTCTGCCAAGGGCTTCGACTGCTTTTCAGTGGCATATAAAATAACCTATATCTGTCCAGACCATAATCTAACCTGTTTCAAAAATTCTTATTTCTTAAGCCGGGTCCAGGCGAGTGTAACGTGTAATGTAAGATTACGTGTAATTTAGCATCAACAGTGTGGACGGCACACGAACTCAAAGCGAATTGTGAACGCGAAAATATTTCAAAAGCTGTTTCCACTCAGTTGCTACGAACATGCCGAATAGGAAGGTCGTGATAGCTGGTGCGGCTTTTATTTTCATGTATTTACTAACTGAAGACCGCAAAAGTCGGAAGCGTCGATGGTGGAAAACTAATTTGTATAAAAGAAGATCTTCTTTACTTGTGGAACTAAAATCTCAACATATTAGTGGTCAATATAAAAACTTTACCCGTACATACGACACAACCGTCACGAACGCCGTCCAAACGAGCACTGCGAGCGTCTTTGTGTTCGCGCGAAAAACCGACAGCCGATGGATCAACCCCGAGCGCCGCGCGAGCGTTACATGTAATGCTCGTACTGCCGTCCACACGTAGAATTCGTGTTACATTACACGGTGGATTACATTACACGTTACACTCGTCTGGACCCGGCTTTATAGAATTTTGCCGTGATTGAGTACCAAACATACACACAATTTCATAAACTCACAAACTTTCGCATTAGTAAGGTAATATCAGTAGAGACTAGTGAGACTATTTATACGTATCTAACTACTATTGACAAATCAACAGAAATAGTCCGCCATGATTTTAACCAAACTAGAGACAGATAATCCGATTCACAGAGAGGCGCCACAAATCCACTGGGATTACGTCACGTCAATTTATGTGGTCGTGGCCCAACTGACCACAACTGGTAGCGACGAGTTTGTAGTCGACGAGCTTCTTCCAATGAGTATCCTGGCCGTTGTACTAGTCTGTGGGAAGATGTTAGCAGCCATCGTCGTGGCTGCTTCCATCCAGTTGGCATACTCCACTAAATACGCGTTGACAGCGTATGAGAAAGTTACTAGAGAACTTATTGACATGCTGAAGAACCAAGGATTATCTGGTAAGTATAAAAATATATGTAGTATAAAATATCGTTTTCAAACTTCATAATTTTTGGTTTGTTATTGTAGGTTTTTTACAATCCCACCGGATTCTAGAGTTCACTTTAGAAATACAAAACTACTTAACAACAATAAAATAACTAAAGTAACAATAGCCTTGAGCTATTGTTTATTCTATGTTTCTGTTATCGAAGAAAAGTTAAGAGAATTAAAAATGGCTCTACAGGTTAACTTTTAAAATATCCTAAGTTTGTTTACCAATTAAATTGTTTTAGATTATCAACTACAAAAGTTTTGGAAGTATATTCAGCAGCTGTGGGTGACGGAACGTGGAAGACAGGTAAAGTTTATTTTAAAGTTCCTTTACTAATCTTCATGCAAACTTTTAAAATGATTAAACGATCTGTCATGGTGGCCCAGAGGTTTAAGATGCCCGCTTCTCATGCACGAGGGCGCGGGTTAATGCGCGGTACAAATGTGACTTTTTCCGACTTGTGTATATGTAAAGTACACATACACATTTATACACATAATATAAATGATAAGATTATACACATAATAGATAAGATTATTTAGCTACCACAGACAAACGGTGGAGGAAAACAGTGTGAGTTACCTCACATGGGCTTATAATTTCTACAATAATTATAAGTAAAAAAATCGCCAACCCGCATTGAACAAGCGTGGTGATTAATGCTCGAAGCATTCTCCGTCCTCCGTTCCAACGAGAAGAGGTCTTTTGCCAGCAGTGGGCACGTATAGATTGTTGATGTGATGTGAAACAAACTGCATGTTCTTTAATGATTACCTATTTACAACGACAGCTGCCGCTCCTCATATCACAAACTCCATACGTAAGACGATGTGACCTGATGTCAGCCATGTTTGGTCATCATTTGAGGAACTGCTACATATTCGCTGAAACTGGAGAGTCATTCCTACGACAGCTCACTGTTGCACTTGACTACACTATATTCTTTCCTGGTAAGTTAATATTTGTAAACAAAGTAAGTGCTACACACTGCATTTAGCAGCAGTAGCTTCATGCAAAGCAGATCCTTTTTACCATACCATCGTAACAATCCCTTTACTTTCACTTTAAGTAGATTTCATTACTATTAGGTATATAGTAGAATATGTAAGTATTAAAATTGTACTAATTCTAAGCATACCATATACATTTATGCAGGTACTTATATCCTTACTAGCGGACCCGACAGACGTTGTCCTGTCTACACGTCTTTAATTTGAATTTTTTTTTAATAAGATAAAACATTCTGGACCATTTTGATGAAAATTATTATTCAAATGTTATGACAATATCTAACGTCATTAATATTTGACACTGCGATGGTAGCGCCGTCTGTCAGAACCAATGTAAAACATTCCAAAATCAACAACTACTAATAAATTAAAAATTAAATAAAAAAACATTGTCCAGCGGACAAAATTGTGAATCTAAACCATTCTCAGATCCCCTTGAACACACACAAAAAAAATCATCAAAATCGGTCCAGTCGTTTAAGAGAAGTTCAGTGACATACACACTTACAGAAGAATTATATATATAAAGATTTACTTTAAGTTTTCGATAAAGTGACAATAATACATATTTTCCCTATCATTTTATTATAACTTTCGTAAGACATACAAAATTAATAATTATGTTATCAGCCAACTCACGTAACTGTTCTGAATGCTGCTCATGAATGTGAGTTTCTAGTATAGCTTGAAACTAGTTGAGTTCCTTGTCAAACAGTTCGTGAGTAAGCTGATAACAAAATAATTAATATTATCCCTATAATATTTTTCAACATTGTCTTATAAAACAATGAAGACAAAAATGTTTATTTGCAAAGCATAATAAATCACTGTATGCCCATCCAGCATACGAAGGAACCTACGTATTCAAATTCACTTTAGCAAACTTTTACGTTTGAAAATCAGAACTAACATGGATGTGAATCCAATCTAAAATTCCCTATGCCATTGCAGTTCAGAGAAAATTGATATTTTTGTGGAACTATGTCAAAGATTTGTCACTACGTATACACACCTTTTTTACTACGTATATAATATTGTATGATTGGCCACTATGACCGAAATCGATCGGGAGATTTGATTTATTATAAGTGCCCCCTTGGACAGCGAGCCTTAAGGGAGACATAGATCTCTATGAGTGTGCTGTACGGTATGATGCACAATGGAGCCTCCGTGGTTTAAGCGGCGTAAAGATACGACATTCCCCAAGACCCAGCTGCCTTTTGAAAGTATTATTAAACCGATAAGTACCTAATTCTTTCTACTCAGGTAACTACATAGTGGTGGCCGGCGACAGTGAGGCACGAATGTACTGGGTGGCTTCAGGAACAGTGTCAGTAGTGTCGGTGCGCGCCGACCTCACAGAGATCACACATGAGCTGCTGGGACCTGGAGACGTGTTCGGGATCCTGCAGGGCATGAACAGGGGCGTCTCGCACTGCTTCTCTTATAGAGCTGAGACTAAAGTAAGTGACGCATGTATTTGTTATGTGGGTAAGAAAATACAAATTATGGTGCTTTTATTCTACGGTCTACAAAGATCAATTTAGTCTTATACTTGTGTCGTCACGCCTTTTGTCTCCAAAGGGGTAGGCAGAGGTGAACATCATGGCATGTAATGCCACTGTACAATGTACACCCACTTTTCACAATTTATGTTGTAAGTCTCATGTAATAGGTGGTGAGCCTATTGCCATATACCGAGCACATTTCCAGACTTCGTGCTAAAACTGAGTATTTTTTCGAAAAACCGAAAAAAACCTAGCAATAGGTACTTCGCCCGACGACCCGGGCATCGAATCCGAAGCCTGACAGTCGCACTTGCAACCACTCCCCCAACGAGGTAGTCATATAATTGTCTAAGTTCTTTTAGTGTTATTAAGGTAGATGTAGACTCTTACTTTAGTAGTGAAATCTGTTCTATAACACAGGTCAGTATCTTAACCCTGAGCCTGGACTCTTGGATCAATATACTGCCGTTTTTCCCCGAAGCTAAGAAGATGATATTAGAAAGATCAGAAGTATTATTTACACAGATAGGGTAAGCTCAGGATAAATGCCGCACTTTTAAAAATAGTGTTATATTTCAAAAATTTTACATAAATTGTGTAGATTTTGTGCAAATGCAAAACTGACAAGCTTTACAGGGAAGGTGCTTACTATTGTGTAGTGAAATTTTAGTCTCACCGTATTTAGGGATAGCAATCCAGCAGTAGCAAGCGTCTAGAAGTTTTTACTTCAAAAAGCGGCTAATAAAGATAGTACAAAGTAACTTTTATTGAACTAAATTTAATATGTTAAAAAAAATACGTTTGCTAAATCCAACATGTCCAAAAAGTGTTGGATCCAGCTCGATTGCTGGATGCTCGATTCAACGATTGCAATCCCTAACCGTTCCCTATTTGTAGAAATTTATATCGAGGCATTTCCCTTCAATTGTGGCATTTATCCTGGTAGTACACTAACTTAATTTAAAATAAATTATCACTTTTGTACGGAATTTTGAAGGTTATCGTCTAGGTTTTTATTATTAATCAATTATTACGTTACGATGAATATTAGTTTTATTGTCTACAGATATTTAGGTCCAATTTTCCTTGAAATGAGACACACAAATCTTTCAATTTTGTTTCAAAAGTTGCTATCAAATGTAGGAAGGTGTCACGTTACCGCGACACGAGAAAGGAATTTATTTGAAAATTCTTGGAACTTTTCGTTTCACGATTGTACTCGTATAATATCGGTATTGGTGAGGTACACGCACACATGTACAATAAATACATTAAACTATTGTACACAGGCACACATAAAGGCACTTCATTCTAGATTGGAAGCCACTTTAAGCCGCTTACGACAGTTTCGATATTCGTGCCTTTGAAATGATGAGAGCCCAATGGAATCGAATCGGAACTGTACAACCGATGACAAAAGTGAACAGAAAATCGAAATATATTTTTCAATTCACTATCTCTGTTCACAAATAAAATGTTGAAACACTGGTGATTTTAAAAGCGTGTTACACGGATCCGTGTTTATTAAAATGTTTTCTATTTTTTATATTAATATCTTATCGGACCTTTATGTAGGAAATTAATACAGATTATTTATTTGGCTTTGTAAAGGTATGTGGAAAGCGATGTAGTAATCTGTTAGACATATACATCTGTATTGCTATTGAAACTATTGATTTATTGCTAGGAATAAAAATAGCAGGGTTTAGCATTTATGTAAATTTAATATTAACTTTTAGCACATAATATAGACCTATGTAGTAGATAGAAGAAGGAAATAAATAAATACATTTTTATAACGTATTTGGTGTCATTGTAGTTTTAGTTATTAGCTATAATAAAGGAAATGAATCGACAGACGACCTAATAAAGCCATCGGAAGGCTTCTACTCGTCGATCTGGAAGTTGTGGGGGTAGGTCTATGTTTAGCAGTGGACGGCTTGTGGTTGATAATCTATTATGATGTTGATGAAATGTTTAAATCTTTTTTTATAAACTTAATTGATATTTATCGATAAATCTAGCATCTATGATAAAAGAAAATCGGTTAACTACTAAGGTAAACTTCGGTTTATTGTGCTTCCTTTGAGCAGTAAGTTTTGTTTAAATTATTATTTTGGGTATTGACGCAATTCCTTTGGTGATATTAGTACCCAATTTATATAGAGTTTGATCAACAGATCAGAAGTGACTAAGTAGTAGGCAGATATTTGCAATCTGAGCAAAGGGCTCTTTGCTCTCTGATTGGTTGGTTTATTCCAGCCGGCCAATTAGAGCGCCTAACCGGTTTCGTTTCGATTACTTTAAATGTAAAGCAAGCTCGTACTAAAGGTACAGTATAGGAGAAACAAGTTGCACAAAATTGCAAATATCTACCTACTTAGTCACTTCTAAAGCGATTTATGGCTAAATAAACAACACTATTCAACAATACATAATAATATTTGAATAGCGTAGTAAAATAATTTGTAACGCGATAACAAAGGTCTGTAATGAGTTTTGTAATCTAGCGTACCCATTGCCGGAGTCATAATATTATTAATGTTAAACAAACGGCTGTTGTCGCTGGCGATGTTTGCTTTATACAAATTTGTACACGAGCTGAGCAATAATTAGAATGTGAAATATGAGGGAGTACCACCTATACGCCGCGGCCGTGCTGCCTACCAAATTACAGATACGGATGTAATTAAAATAATCTTAATTGGTTCAATTTGTATCCAAATATATTCGACAATATCGAAAATATTGTTGCTACTAGTAACTCGCACTCGATGTTCTTAAAATATCTCCGATTTCAAGTAGCGGCATAAATTAACGAGCTACGAAATTTAATATGCTTGTTAAGGAAATTTTCAAAGTTTAAAACACATTGCCGGTACAGTACGGCGTCGCGTCGCCGCGCAACTTTCAACAATACCCCATCTGTATTTGACGCACTGTACTGACTAATGTTGCACGGCTTGCGAGAACTAACACAGCAAGAAATTAAACACAATATGCACCGACTTGTATAATTAAAATTAATGACATAAAACTACGTTCTATTGTCGATAAGTCGATATAATGGCCTATCAAGAAGTTTGAATTGTTCTTTTAATTGCGTTTGCTTTGGAAGTTTTACGTCGCAGCACCGACAAAGTTGTTAATATTAAATATTTCCGGGAGGAGACCGGTCGTGCCGCTCGGCGTGCGCAATGAAAAATCAGATTTTCATATATCGAGGTGGGTGCCCAAATGGAGGCAATATCGAAGTGCTGATTTGTCGCTCCGCTGGATATTGGTCTGGCGTTGATTCAAATCGGTGCGAATGTGGAGACGAGCTAAATTGGCCCGGTTTAATTCTCGGAATAAGATAAATGGGTACATTGATTTTATCGGAATCTTTTTTCAAGTTACTTTAATGAAAACGTAAAATATTGTTTCTATTAATACGCCTACCTACGAGTACCAAATCATACTTACCAGGGAGTGGGTATATGATATATATTGTAATAAATAACTAACAGAATAACAGGGATTTTTACAATGCAAAATATTACTGTTATATTTAACGTTTTATTTTTTGCACCATTTGCAGCAGATGACATTGAGGCATGTGGAAGATTAATCTGGGAGGTGTAGGGGACAAGTGGGTACTGCGGGCACAGGGCGTGGGGGAGGGGGGAGTAGATGTCCGCGTTATTTAGTTGAGCATTACATCAGGCTCCTACGACGCTCCGTTCTTCGCTCAAATTAAATCAACGTTCATTGAAGTGGCTCGTCGCAATCGCAAGTCATTACAGTCGTCGGTTAAGAAATCACATTGCACTGCTCTCTTTTAAAAAAGAATGGGAACGATTCACAGTTATTTTTATAGCTGTGATTAGGTGTAGCTCGGCTCGTTATTACGGCCATTCAACAAAGTTTGTAAAGCTCGAAAAGAAAGGACCGTCAAACGTTCCAATCCCTTGTAAGGTATCAATTTAATCATAAGGAGTTACGACGGCCATGGTTATATTTATGTCGCTCCTCCAGCAAAATCCATTCGGGATGAAATTAAATTAGGGGTAGATTGAAATAACCTGCTCAAAATGCCAATGGGATAGCGTCTTAGCTTAAGAGTTTTTGAACTTGTTGAATTTTGATCGTTTATCGTAAAAATACTGATGCTTGCCAGCCTGTGTTAATGGGTGTTTATAGGACGTTTAAGTTGTGTCACATGCTTGCTGCTTCCTGGGATAAAAAGTAGCTATCTAGACATGCCACTATTTATCACTGTCGCTGTCTGTCTGGCTAGATATTTTACATGCAAAATCTAAGTTTTTGCGTCAACTGGTCTCCTTTTTATGATTAGACACTGAACTATTACTTATACGACTTTTAAATTACTATCTTGTCTGTATTCAACTATTCAGTTACAAGATATGATATAAATTTATAATTTTCGGATAGAATAGAAATTCCGATGGATTCCAATGAAGATACAAATAAGCCCAACTTGAAGATAGCACGTGCAACCTTTACCGGTGCTGTTATTTTTTTTAATATGCTACATGCTTCCTGAAACATTTGTCGAGTGTTCGAGGCGTATTAAATGTTAATGTTATTGCGAAATGCTACAACACTATTTGTTTTAAGTTTAATTTGTAATAATATTTATGCTAGCTGTTCCTATGGAGTGATGATAAAGTTTACTAATGGTATTGCTTAAGTTATCATTCTTTTATCAATTCTCAGCATGATTGCGTTCTCAATATGACTTTTACCGAGTTATATGTACTTTCTAAGGTTATTTAGACACCACTGACAAACGGTAAAGAAAAACATCATGAGGAAATCTGGTTATATGAAATCGCCAACCCGCATTGAGCGTGGTGATTAATGCTTAAACCTTCTCCATGTGAGAAGAAGCTGTTGATGACGATGATGGTGACAATGTCGTAAAGATATATAACAGAACGTCTATTGTACTAATGTACACACATATAAGTACCCATAATTTACATACAAGACTAACGTAGTGACCAGTAGGTCAGTTAAAGTAGGTTCACATACCTAAACAGCCTTTATGAGGCTCAGCAGATCCGTCAAGTCCACTTAAAGCGAAGCGAAGGAGACATAGTGGCCATTTAATTAAGTGCCTGTAGAGACGGCGCAGGGGGCTCCATGATATTGCACGTAAACCTCGCCTTTATAGCATTACAGCTTTGGTGTAACCAGGCCTTATTATTTCTTGCTTTATTTTTGTAGATGAGTCAATGTCTAGAGGCTGGTTTTTGGTGTAAAGCTGGATGAATCCATATTTAAATAAAGAATACGTATTTTAAATAACTTTTAAGAATAGTTCTGTGCTTCTGTGTCTATTTCTGTTTAATTTACATGGTACAAAGATAATTTAAAATTTTCGATTAAATAAAAAAATAACTTGTAACGTCACACCTTTTATCCCCGAAGTGGTGCAGAGGTGCACATTACGGCAGATAATGCCGCTATAAAATGTACACCCACTTTTCACCATTTGTGTTACAAGTCCCATGTAAAAGGGGGTAAGTCTATTGCAAAATATTGGGAACAATTCTAGACTCCGTGGTATTACAGGGAAATTTTCGAAAAACCGAAAAAGCCTAGTAATACTTTGCCCGACCCGGAATCCAAACCGACACCCTTTGCCCGGCAACGAGGCAGTGTAAAAATTACTAACATTGATATACTCATCTGCAACGACTAAAGCATTAGTAATACAACATTCCTTTGGATGAACACTAAAATCCTCTTCAATAGTTTCCCCCTTTAAATAATCTCACATTACCTGCCATAATAATTAGTGAATCTCTCTGTGCATTTCGCTACACATTCGGAGCCGTGTGCTTGCAATTCTGTATTTGCACGTATGACTAAGTATATAAGTATGTATATCTAGTATATACACTAGTATGCTGAGTTGTAGGAAATGGTTATGTAAATCTATGTGTATATATACATATTCTATATGTAGTTCTTTACATAATTATGTAGTTTGTTATGTTGTATAGTGGCATTACGTGCCATAATGTTGCATTTCTGCCTACCTCTTCGGGGATAAAAGGGGTGACGTTGTGTGTGTGTTTATGTAGTTCTAACATGGAAGTGTTTGAAGTTAATTTTACTGATTTATTATTAAAAAAATTGTAAGTATATAGCTTATATATTTTTTTATTCTTTAATTTAAATAGAATTGATGTAGGAACATTTCATGAACTAATTAACGTCGCCCACACCCGAAATTGCTGAAACTCTATTTATGCTCTTAAATTATAATTTATAATTTATACCTTGTGCGCTGTAACAAGGTGCGGCTGACAGATGCCTGTATGACGTTGACGTCTCTCTTTAGGGATGGACATTAGAATAATCTTTTTTTATCGCTATCGATACTCGCAGCATACATTTAATTCTCTTTAATTTTTTTATTAAATGTGTGTGTTATTTAGTTGTGCAGTCTAACTACGTGTATATACTTGTCAAAATAAATATTTTATGACCGAGCCCTGAGGTGTTTCAGAGTTTCAGTTTTACAGAACCGTGAAGAAAACAAGGGTATATTAGTTTGTATATGATAGATTAAGTACCACCACGCATTATCAATGGCGCCGGAAATGTGTAGAAAAATGCCTACTACATATTTCTGCTCAGATAATGTCACTGTGGTTTGGGCAGAGAGAGCCGCGTCTACAGTAGATTTACCCACATAATTAAAGGTTTTTTTAAGAATGATAATAATTGAACAACGCACGATTTTCGTTTTTTATTCTAAAAAAACATCGACTACCTATCCATCGTAGCCGTACGTCCCATCACTAAACACGACTATGGCTTTACGTTATACGCATAACACTTTACTTTATTTTTCATTTCATTAGATTTTAATTAAATACTAGAACATTCCAGTTGGTTTTAATTTAATTAACTACGCTTCCGAATGATTTAACATAATACGAATGTGATACAGCTAAAATATTAATACATTGACTGCCAACAAAAATCTGTTGACGGCATTTCCTCCGTTAGCGCCGGTCATTTTTGCCCCCCATGGCGTTGAATGTGTTAACACATTCAACATAATTTTTAAATCGCAGCAACTTTCAAGAGTGTTACGAAATGTTACTGAATCTGTCAGCCGCACCTTGTTACAGCGGTATAATTTAGGTTAGTTCAGGCTGAAATTGGCACAATAAACTTTATGTACGGTATCAAAAATCTTTAAATAATAAAAAAAAACACTTATAATGTAAATGTATGTATATCATCGATAGAAGATCCCATAATTTGCCCCACTCTATTGTCCTTTATCGTGGGTGCGTTTACAAACATACGCGTTCACATACACATGATACCCATACCCAAAATAAGAATCTGTAGATCACACAAAGACTTGCTCCGTGTGGGGATCGAACCCGCTACACGTTGCACCCAGCCACCGTACCACAGCTTACCCTGTAACCCTAAAAGTAATGTAAGTATTGTAAAGAATAATGAACCTCATTACAACGAACAAACGACCTATCTTACAACAGTTTCAACGGTACAACATTCTATATTTACAAACGTGTTTCATGAAGTACATACAACATTAATAGCGATGCAAACAGTCCATATTATGTATTTAAATGTACGGCATTCTACATGAACGCGGTTACCGACTCACTCCATTATCGTAAATATTAACCTACACGAACTTAATGTATGCTGAAATACAAAATGAACGGATTTCTGTTAATCTCAGGCTTATTTTTATGGTATACTAGCGACCTACCCCAGCTTCGCATGGGTGCAATGGTGATATATTATGCATGTATTATACATATAAACCTTCCTCTTAAATCACTCTATCTATTAAAAAAACCACATCAAAATCCGTTGCGTAGTTTTAAAGATTTAAGCATTCAAAGGAACATAGTGACCGAGAAAGCGACTTTATTTTATACTATGTAGTGAAAGTGGTATGTGAGCAGACGGCCCACCTGATGGTAAGCAATTGGTTGCCAATGAACCTATTACTCGAGAAAAGTAACAAGAGTGTTGCCAATTTTTCAGGGATTTAGGGATTTAGTGATTGGGTCTCCTATTACTTCACTAACACTGTGAAGTACAATGTAAGCGTTATTCCATACTGGAACTCTGGGACGAAAAGTAGGAGTAGAAATGGGGTGGTTTTAGTCAGTAAAAGTCTGACACTTCCTCTCGCCTCGCCCAAGGCGGGAGAAGTCATTGGATGATTTTCCCCCTCAAAAAAAAACCGTTATTCAACGCCAGTTTTCTTAAACGCCGTGGTATCACCGATCGCGCCTATTCGTGCCAGAATAAAGTTAATCTCAGGTTTATTTTTAACCCTATATTGGTACGATCACGGTCTTTATTCTTAAGGGATCAGTAGAATTTGGAGTGTAGCCAACGCGATGTTGTACGGTGTCAATTGATCTCGTGCATCAATAACATTGGCACATGCAGGCGAGCCAGTGTACAGTAATGTTATTCGGATGTAAACAGACGTTGCATGGAGGAAACGACTTTATTCCTGTCATTATTTTATTTATTTAAACACATAGTTCATCTTTTCTCTGTTGTATGCCTTATTGATTTAAATACATAAGTAGTATATCAGAAATTATTTGCTATTTTATGCCCAATTTGCATCTAAAGATGTATATTTTTATAATAACTATCGTAGAACATAATAAATTTACAAAAAATTACGGTTTACTTACGTACAGTAAAGGAAAAAAGCTCTACTAGTTTCGAGTCACAGAAGGACTCTTCATCGTGTGCAGCGTGCGCAGACAGTACGTCGCTTAAGAGCTTTTCTTCATTAAGTTACGTGAGTAAACTGTGATTTTTAGTTAACTAAAAATGTATTTTTCAATGAAACAAATATAGCCTAACCATTTAACAAAAAATATACACTATTTTTGTTTGAGCTGTATTTGTACTTTCAATTTGCTATTTCTTTCTCCTAAACAGAACTAACAAATAACTCTTAATTCTAACATCAAAAAACATTTTAAAATAATTTTATAACGAAATCACATAAAATTATCGCACCTATTCAGAGTGGCCGGAGTCGGTATGCTAATTTAAGCTTCGCCTCTTGAAAACGAAGTCGAGGGGATGTCTTCGCTGTGCACTTGCCAACTGGTTCAAGTTTACAACTCTTGTGCTAATGCATTTCTTGTTCAGTAACTGCATGTAGGTTAAAGTAAACTTTATAGGTTAAGGAGTTTTGTTTTGTACTTATGTCTTTAAATATAGGTCATTTTTTATGGCATAAGTCGGTAAACGAGCAGACGGATCACCTGATGGTAAGCAATCGTCGCCGCCCATGGATGTTCAAACGCCAGTTACAAGTGCGTTTTCGACCTTTTGGGAGATAGGAATTTAAGCGTTATTGGGGAATCAGGGATTGGGAAGATTGGGATGTAGGGTACTCACTCAACGCAAGCTTTGCTTTCTGTCGTTTTTCTGTGAGGCCGTGGTGTCACTCCGGTCGAGCTTGCCCATTCGTGCCGAAGCATGGCTCTCCCACACTTGAATCTATCATCTACCTGTATATGCAAAGAGAATTAAATATTATAAGTACCACTACTAAGTAGAAATATGTTGAAACTGTCACAATCAAATGAAATACAAAGGATTTTCTTTTTGTCTAGCAAAGTTTAAAGCTCACACAAAGGTAAATAATAATTGTGACATAATATATGTCTTCACAAATGTCACTCGTGATTCTGAAAGTTGACATTTATTTGGTAAATTAATATTTTGTGGAAAATTCTGAACACTCACTTAACATTTGAACACAAAGTAAACGCATGTAAATTGGTCCTATAAGCTCCAAAGAAAAAAAACATTGAAATCTCACTTTTGGAAGAAGATGCTCGACTAGTTTCAAGCTACGACAGTGGCTTATAATCATGAATAACATGCGCAGTAATATCGTGCAATCAACTGAAAGTCAATTATAGCCGTAGCTTAAATATCTTCTCGAACAGTTACACGAGTGAACAATAGTTCATAGGTATGTATAATTATTTTTTTTACCGTCGTACTCAGAGTCATTTAATGGTTACTTAACCCAGTCCATAGCAATTGTTTTCGAAACAAAATCATTACTAAGGAATAGTTTAGTGGTCTCTGTAGGTACAACAGTTAGTCTTTTATTAAAATTGTGTACAAAAAGTAAATATAATAAATATATTATTGAAGTATTCAATTACCAAATTCTCAGTATATGTACCTAAATTATTGAGTATTAGCATGAAGTTTGGTGTATTCAGTGTTTGGAATTTGAATGGGACATTTAACGTACGTACCTAATTGCGGAAGAGTGGGCGTTGTATAATATAATAAATCATCTAAAAATAAACTACGCCTACACAAAATGACGAGATGTGGCATATAAGGGGTTATTTAGGGAAGAACAAAACAATTTTTTTATAAAATTTTTTCTCACTCGCCCAACTTAATTAGATAAATACGACTGTGTGTTTAGCGTAAGGCCTGAATTACAATAGGGTAGTAGTTATAGTATATGATTAATTTTCGTTTTAATGTCCGTCTTGTTCATTGTTTTAAAATATTAGACACGTATTTTTTATTTTGTTACAGAAACAAAGACTTTCGAAAAATATATCGATTTGAAATATTTTTATAATGTTTTATCATATACCTATTTAATATTTATATTTAATATGTTTTATCTAATTATTGTAATCTTATATGATGAAATAAAAAAAATACGTGGATTATTGTTTCAGTACCTAACTGACGGACTAATTAGATTTTTAATTTTCATACCCAGTCATCATCCCTATTCAGTCCCTGTTTTAAACGTTCTAATTTTACAGAAACAATATAATTAAACATAATATTATACGTTCGCCACAATAAGTTATATTATAATAAAAATAATGAAGTCATAATGAATTCCAGGTAATACGTGCACCGCATAGGTGTCCTCATTTCGTAGTGTATCGGGAATTATAATCAGTTACAATGTATTATTGGTTGCAATTAAATGTTGCGGTCCGCGGTCGGATATATTGCTCCGCAGATACATTAGTAATCGAGAAGTAATGTTATATCTACGGAGATAATTAACAAATATGTAGACTATGAAATATTCTATGTAAATATTGTCATCATAATTATAAAAAGTGTTGAAGAGCCATGTTTCGGCACGAATGCTTACAGAAAACCGACGTGAAAAAACGCTTGCGTTGTATGAGTGAGGTTACCCAATTCCCCCCTTCACAATCTTCCCAATACTCAATTTCTTAACAACCCTTAAATTCCAAAAGGCCGGCAACGCACTCGTAACGCCACAGGTGTTTCGGGTGTCTAGCTAAGGTACATTGTCGTCCACTGCCGAGCATAGGGTTCTTTCAAAGAGTTTCAGATCTGGCAAGAATAGATTAGAAAATGTTAGGTTCACTGTAAGATAAATAACTACTAATACACATATTATCACATATATCGGTGAATTTTCGGACTTGTAGTTTCACCGAAAATTGCGATAAACCGATTTTTACTCTTAAAACCTCCCTCCCCCCACTACCCGAACTTGGAGTGGAATTTTTATTTTTTTCTTATTTTAGCATATTCTCTTCCATTTCCAATAGGTTACATTCTACTATAATTTTCTTTTACTTTTTACCTTTATTAGAGGTATCTGCACTGGCCTATTTGTTACACTTGGGCCTATTCTTTTTTTATTGTATATTTTATGTTTTGTTTATTATGTAATCAAATATTGGTAACTCTTTATAAATAAATAAATACAATTTTAGGTTCATATTTTATCAACTAGTGTTTCTCTTTAGCATTCACACTAGTGTTAGTATTAGGTTACTCGCTCAGAAATGGTCGCGTGCAGTGAGAATCCTGGTATTTATGAAAATGCGCTGCACAGTCATTTCACTCGGATATATTATTCATGATGTGAACCAACGCGTTGCTCGTGTCGCCCGCGTCGCCCGTGTCGGTCGTGTCGCAGTGGTTAATTTGAACCAGACAATTTCTATGATATTTTCTAAATTTTAGTTACGTCTGTTTGTAGATGATTATGAAAATTAAACAACTGAAATATAATTTTATTATTTTTTTATTTCTTCCCTTGCTGGGTGCAAGGTTGAATCTTTGTAAATCTATCTTTAATAAACCTTAAAACAAAGTTAACGTGTTCAATCGTTCATCTAAAATAAAGAATAAAGTTTATAATATCACACTTATATTATAAGTTTATTTTGATGTTTGCCCGTCAAGCACGCTGAAACTACTGAACAAATTTTGATCTTTGGTATAAAGACAGGGTATGAGCTGACTTGGTTGATAGATTTTTATTTCATGGTAACGCGGGCGAATCCACTCGCAGAAGCTAGTAATATAAATTTTAGTTAAATCTTTAATTATTGGTTTATACAGTATCTTACTTATCTACTCGATAATAAGCGAAATATTTGACTATGGATGTCAAAACACTATGTCGTGTTGTGATTCGTGAAATTTTTAGGAACTCATCCCGAGAATCCTCTATTGTCTTCAAATTCTTGGGAAAATGAAAACGTTTTTGTTCATGTACGTACAAGGGCATTGAATATTTTTACCTGGAAGCACCGGGGGCTTGTTTGTTATACAATGGACATGAAACTCGGAAAAAATTACAAAATGTACTAGTTTTGTGTGTTCAATCTTCATTAAAATGTTTAGCATGAGTAAGTTGCTCTATTAGAAATGACAGTTAAACAATTTTGATTGAAACTACAGGTCAGTTTTTTTTAAGGGGGAAAATCATTCAATCACTTCGCTCGCCTTGGATGAGACAGAGGGAGTGTTAGACTCTTACTTATAAAAAGCCACCCCGTCACTACTACTGCCCGTCAGGTCTTCGGCGGCTCCATATCGGGCATCGGCACTACGGGGACCCATCTGTGATGGTCTGATAGCTCTACTGTTACCGTTAGTTACCTGTAAGTTTCTATTTTTTTTGATATAGAGTTTATAATTTAAATAACATTAATATAATCTTATCATTTTTAACGTAGCGCTAAGTAGAAAAATAAAAAAAAACCTTGGAATACTAGTTCGTGTTCATGATGATCCGTCCAGTAATTTGACGTGATTGAGTGATAAACATGTATTCAGTTACTATACTGTATATTACTCACCACAGCTGGGGCCCAGTTACCACAGATGGGGCCCAGTAGGGTCGTGGCCTGATCCGGAGCTGCGGACTACCTAGCGGGTTTACCGGGGCTCCGGCTCAAAAAGCAGGAGTTGGAACGGGATGGTTTTTAGTCAGTAAGAGTCTCGCCCAAGGCGGGAGAAGTCATTGGATGATTTTACCACCTCAAAAAAAAAAAAAACTGTATTTATATTACTGATATAATATCCTCGGCTTCCAAGAACGACAAAGGACTAAAAAATCCTCAGTTTTACCTCTTGCCAGTGTTATTACGTAGTATCTGTTTACCAGCACGGAGAGTAGAACTATGAATTTTTAATGAAGTTACCAACAACGATATGCTAAGTTTCTCATATTTATTCAAATTGCTTTGTTTTTTGTAATTACGTTTTGTACCAGCGTAGGTAAGTCTACGGCGTTTGTTAATGCTCTATGCGGATAAAGCAATGCTCTTCCTTTAAATAGAAGTCTTCATTATATTCGGTTTCCTTGTTTATTTTCGTTATTCAAAATAAATTTCCTTTTGCAGTTCTCTTTGTTTAATTTAAGCTTTATTTATTTGGTGTGTGCCTATATAAATAGATTACAAGAGTTTTTTTATATATTAAAATGGTGTGTTTTTCACAAATTCGAGTCCGCGCATTGTCATAATACTTATTATAAAGATGTAGGTTATAAGAGTTACCTACGTTCATATCAAGAGCCTATAAGTGGCCACTGCTGACCAAAGGCCTCTTTTCGTACGAAGAAGGTTTGAGTATTAATCGCCACGCTTGCTCAAATATCATCGTGGATATCTAAATAATCTTAGAAAGTACATGTAACTCTTAAAAAAGATACATTGGTACTTGCCGTTGGTAGGTTTCGGATCACTCTCATGCGCAAGAAGCAGGCGTCTTAAACTTCCGGGGTACCACGACCTTTTATTACCTACCGTAGTTACATAAGTATTTGACAATATTTAGGTAACTGCTTATTTTTGGTATGTAACCTAAAGTAATCATAACATGAAAACATACGTCAAAGTACGAATAAAATTACTTTACTTATAATCTGTAAAATGTTTGTACTTATACCAACATAAACTTTTCCACAAAGATAATCTCTCATCATCCGATCATTCAACACGTAATAATTATCATGTTCTAAAGTTAAACTCCTTACTTATAATTTACTTAAGCAGTAAACTTTTAAACTGATCTCATTAAATGAACGTTTAATTTCATTGAGAACGCTTCAAACATTACTTGGTAAAACAATGTATTTTGAAGCCCTTAGATATTAATATTACAAGAATATAATCGCACCTATTTTTGGACGGTTAAGGACAAAAGTCAGTTTACAATATTGTTTACTGTTTCCATCCTTACTCGGTAAATGGAAATGTTTAAATATATTATTCGAAATTCGGGATTTATAGAGGTCCGATTCATCTTACGACTCACATTTAAATTAGAAGTTACCGTAGGCTTAGATAACTGGTTGTAGTTGGTCGTGTAGGCAAGTAGGTACAAAAATAATGGTATGGTATAAAAATAATCTATTTAACAAAGCTTTCCGAGAATTTAAGAGATACCCATCTCATTAGACATTATGGGACGTCAGAATCCATCTAAAAATAACATATAACGAAGCCATATAAATAGTCGAACTATGTAAATAATAACTTATTCTAGGTAATGAAACTGATCATACCAGAAATATTTAAGGGAACTAAACTATGTAAATGAAGAGGTGAAAAGTGAAATCTCTTTATAAAATATCCAGAGAAAAGGTCAGCGTAAAGCTGAGCTCAAAGCGGTTCAAGTTTCACTTTCAGAAATTAGCAGTTTGTAGGCAAACCGCTTATTTGTGTAATGGCGAACTTAGTGGGGACCAAGCTCAACCGTCACAGTTACTGATGTGTCGTCACCCTTTTTGGTACGAAATACTGAATAATAAATATTATGCTTAGCCGACAGTCCGTGGCTTAACAACTTTTGAATGGAATAATAAAAAATATGTTCCACGGAAATTGTGGTTGCGGAACGGGGAACGTATTTTTAATTATGACTTTTGAATTGACAACTGGATTTTTGATTGAGTTTCTCCGCCGCAAAAAAAACGCGGCTTATGAATTTTATTTTAACTTCCTTTCGTTGAGCTTTTTTTTGGAATACATTTGGTAAGAGGAATACATTAGGTATGAATTTGTACTGACGGATCTTTTGCTTTGGGCCCGAAGGGTACCTACAATGTCGAGTATACATACGTGTAGAATGTCTTAGCTTTGGTAAGCGTAGTTTTATGTGAGCAATTCGCACACAATTAGCATGAATAAATTCGTCCAAAAGTGTTTCGTAACAAGGTCGGGTGTATATTAAACAGTTATGTGTCTGATTTTTTCTCCTGGTTCTAAGTTACCTCCCAACCACTTTCCAACCAAATCGATTTTGCCATTTTCGAATTATGTTTAGTCTAACAGACTAATACGACCTATATAGATTTAAATTAGCATCTAGAATTCATTAACCACATGTACCTAAATTAAAATGATTTTTAAGTCACATGATGTTTTGATATACATATTTACATACTATGTATTTTAATAGGGAAATTGTGTTAGGAATAGCTATGTATTTTTAAACATAATAATGAATAAAGTAATTAAAACGTTGTTTATTCATTCATTATATTTATGTGCTAATAAAACACGCTGAGTTGAACTGCCGTGGGCTGTAATGGAAGTAATGTCATTAGCGTAATGCATCCCGCGCCAATATTTGCAGCAGTTAATCAAACTGGAATATTTTCTTATATTTACTTAAATAGAAGTTAAAAATAAACAATATTTTATAATTAAAACTGTCTTAGCTTTGCCTTGGACTTTCACTTCAGGATTTAGCAAGATTTTAATGTCTTTTTTATCAAAAGTGGACAGATTAGAATCAAATATATTTATTTTGATTCGAAGTATACTGAAAAATGTTCAGTGATTATAACGTCGTAAAAAGTAATCGCCATCTATACTAGATAACGCTATATAATATAAAATTCTACTTGGGAAAAGAAATAAAACATTGAGCTTTCTGATATTTCATTCCTACCTTTCATAGCCAAAAACACCATTATACACGAATACAAAAAAGAAAACGACTTCAAAATCATCAATTCCATAACGACATTCGCGTCCAATGAATTAAATTTGCCAAAAAATCAATAAAATCACTTGTCATCGGTATAACTTGGGGAGATAAAAATGGGAAAATCCCTTTTACGACTTCCAATAACTGGAGGAGAAATTCGATGTTACATGGGAACGCGCGTGACATAAATCATGCTGGGCTCGATATTTTATAGGTTTTAATTTTGGCATTTTATGTTGTGATAACATCTGTGAACGTAATGGTCGCGCCAGCCGCGGTCTTTACGAGGTCCCGAGGTCCACTTTATAGCCCCCTACTCGTGATCCTCTCGTTACAAACTAAACTATGTTACTTTTCCACCAATCCGCCATATTATTAGCCACTTAATTGAATGCCATATTGTACCAATCTATTGTTGTAGGATGATTAATCGGATTACTGGATCACTTGATTTAATTAAGTTTGTGTCGGTATTTCGTGTATTGCCATTATGCTTTTCCATGTTGCTCGTTTGTATTTTGGTTTTAACTACGAGCACTAAATAACTGGTTTCATTCCCGAGATAGAAAATAAAATGTTAGATTGACTTTTTATTGAGGATTTTTTGATAATAGGCCCATTAAATCTATACATATAATAAAATCGTAGAAAAGTGCTGTCTGTACATTGAAAATAAAAATAAAAAAAATAGCAGGGGTTATTGTTATGTCGATGTCGAACCCAAAAATGTAATTAACTTTTTTTTGTCTGTTTGTCTGTTCGTCTGTGCGCGCTAATCTCAGAAACGGCTGATCCGAGTTGGATGCGGTTTTCACGAATATATTGTGGGATGCTTAAATTTACATTTAGTGTTTGTTTCATGTCAATCGGTTCATAAATAAAAAAGTTATGTCAAATTAAAGAATCACGTCGAACATTCTATGCTTATACCATTAATCTCCGCAACTATTTGACGGATTTGGTTGAAATTTGGTACAGATATAGTTTAGAACCTTAGAAAAGACATAGATATATTTTTATTTCAAAAATCAAAAAATAAAAATAAGAAATAAATTATTTATAAATAATTCTATGTCGATCGTTACACGACTTCGGTTCATGTTATTGTTTTAATTTATCGAAAAAAGTAAATAAATAGTAAAAAGGTATGAAAAAAATAATATCAATATAATAAAACATTTAGTACAAAGAAAATGCTCTAACGGAGTATAGATAATTCTATGTCGATCGTTACACGACTTCGGTTCATGTTATTGTTTTAATTCATCGAAAAAAAGTAAATAAATAGTAAAAAGGTATGAAAAAAATTATATCAATATAATTAAACTTTTAGTACAAAGAAAATGCCCGAACGGAGTATAAATAAATAATCCAAGTTGTCTTTATCCTCGATAGATGGCGTTGGGATCGAAATAGATCGCGCTATGGTTTCGTTACATTCATTTAGTTGGGTATCGGCCGAGCGCTTCGGTACTATCGTAGAAAAAGTGTATTATCAGTCGTATGATTATTTGTCTGTAGTGGTCCTGCTGTTTCGTATATTCTAAATTGGTTTCGTTGTATTTGTCAATTAATAAGTTTATTTGTTGGGTTTTCCTGGTTTTTTGGTTAAACTATTTAACGTAGGTTTAGTTTGATATCGATTATTAGTAGTTACTGTAGTTAGTTTGTTTAATAAAATTGTAAGTCTAATTTTTTTTTTAATTAGATTAGATTTAAGTCGTTTCTTTTAAATTATTTAGTTTAAGCTTGGTTATTATAGCATAGAGGATAGGTTGTAATATAGTTTCTTTTTTAATTGTTATAAATTCGTAATTCGTAGCTTTCTTTAGTTTTAAGTTAGTTTAAGTCCGTTTTTAAACTATTTTTTCAATGCCCTAAGTGAGTATACATCTATTAAATTCAAACGCAGAGCTCATTATGTTGATTTTTGAAGAGTTCCCTGGAATATCTTCCACATCTCATTTTTGAAGAGATCCCGCGAGATCGGGAACTATGTGGTTAAAACCAAAAATTTGCCGGAAGTCACTATTCCACGCGAACGAAGTCGCGGGCAAAAGCTATTGGTAAATATGATTACACTTCACATGTGCACTACCGACTGCCGACACCTCCGTCAAACAAAAAAACTAACATTTCAAAGCAAAATTATTTTCCAAAAAACAAAAATCAAAGTGACAAACACTATAGAGAATAGTACTATTCTAGCAAAATGAGTCAGAAACAATCTCTGCAGGAGGCAACATTATTTGCGTTGCGACTGGACAAAATATTTCATCAAAATGCAAAACAGCACAATTTCCCTGCAGCGGGCCGGGCGTTGGAGAAAGAACTGAATTAACTGGACGTTGCAAAACAGATAACTTAATTTGCATAACTCGTTCACACGGGGCATCGCCAGATAACCTAATTTCAGCTGACGGGTTAAAACGAGCGGAAAAAGTCTCGCAAAATGTTGGTCTTTTCACGTCAATTATATGGATTAGAGCCACCTATTGGCTGTTATTAGGAAGTTCAACCATTTTGCTTTTGTTCTTTTATGTCTTGTTTTTTCTATTCCAAAGGTTTCTTGTTTGTGCTCGTTTATGTTCATAGAGATTTTGTTTGTATAAAGATTTTATTTTAATCTTGAATTAGTGTTCATGGTTTTTTTACTAAAAAGATTTTTTTTTGTAGTCGAGGGTTCGCCGGTGTGAGTCGTCAAGTGAATTTCGTTTTCAGGTTCGAATCCTAGATCAAAAAAGTTTTTTTTTAATAATCTTTGCAAACACACCACTTCTCTATCTATGTACTCCTGCCAACCATTCTAGGTAACAAAAGCGTTATGGTATGATAAATAATTGCTCATTTTAAAGCTAGATTCAACGTGAACACATAAACACATTTCAAATCGATGTATAAATTAATTGGAACGCGTTATAGCCAATCTTATTTGTCACACGTCACGTGAAACACAATTTAGGAAATTCGTACTGCGATATATTGAGTCCACTTTAATTTATAATTTATATTCATAAATATTAAAATTTGTATTAGTTTTAATGCAATCGCGATGGGATAGTACTATTGGCTATTTTGATTTATACAGCCTGATTTTTTTAATATCAGCCAATTTGTTTTTCTGAGAGTTAGGTGTCATTAAAACATTCCATTTTGACATAAATAAAAAAAATAGCCTGTTTTTCATACTCAAATAAAAATTAGTCTGTTTTTTATAAATAACCGAATTCACTGAAAAAATCCGTTTAAAAAAACATTAAAAGGTTCTAATTGACTTTGATTACTCGTTATTTTTTATTTCTTATTTAACACCGACCTCCGAAATAAAAGTTATATTGACCATTTTAGTGTTATTTTTTCAGTGTAGTCGGTTTTTTTTGTATTTTTTTTTTATTTTCAAAATGGAATATTTGAATGATACCTAACTCTTAGGAAAAGTTTAAGTGGTGATAAAAAGTCAGGCTGTATAGGTACTAGGATCTAGAATATACATATAGTCAGTATTACCACATAAAACTTGGAGCCATTTACCCATATTTATACACGTTACATGTTTCTATTGAATTTTTAATATTACTCTCAGCTTAGTAACGCTCTCGTTGTAGAATTTTAATGTTATTCAAGCCAGACTCATGAATAATGAGCACATGCTAATAATGCAATTACTTATTGTGTTTGAAATTCTCTAACAATGCTCAGAGTTCAGGTTTTATGGAGAGCTTGTTAAGCTTTATATTGACTTAGCTGTAACTGAACCAATTATGGTGTTCGACAAATAATTCAAATTAAAACTGCAGTGTTACTTTCATTTTAAGTAGAAGTCTGTTTATTTATGTCAATAAAAAATGTTGTTTAGATAAAATCTATAAATACTTTTAAAATAATTGTCTTCTTTAATATAGGTCTAGTTTTTTTTTAATAAAACTTTTTCCCTCTTTAGTATATCCTCCTGTGTTGTAGGTGCGTTTACAAAAAACAAGTTTACCCATACAACAAGTTTACACATACACATGATACCCAGACCCGAAACAGCATTTGTGGATCACACAAAGAATTGTTCCGTATGAATCGAAACCACGATACGTTGCACGACAGCCGGTTACCCAGTCACCCCATCAACCGTGCAGTCAGTATGGCATTGTATCATATTTTCGTTTTTAAATTCCATATCAATTAATATGACACCATTATCATTCTAACCTAATCAAAACATCAGTCAAAACGCCACAGTCATATCTTAAACTCGTACTTTACTACTGTAAACTCAGCAAATAAGAGTACGAAAGAGCAATTCAATCTAGCCGACAACGATGCTATCTCTATGCTATCTGTCGTGAATGAATACTATCTGTATGCTATCTGTAGTGAGTGAATGAATGAGCGACACAAGTGAGCCGGATATCTTCAGGTGTCGCGGCACTCACACGCCGCCGAGAGACTTGTTTACATTCATTCTGTGAAGCCCGTGGTGATGGATATGGCTTTATTTTGTTTCTCAGTAAGTACTACATAGTGGTATTAAATGTTAGTAAATTTAAAAAGGTGGAACTGGTTGTCGTGTTCGAATTTGTGAATCTAATAAAGATTGTTGTACTTTTTTATATGGTAAAAGCCGGATCGGAGTAATTAAGCCTCCGGTAACCTCATTCACACAACGTAAGTGTTGTTTCACGTCGATTTTCTTTGAGGATGTATATTGTGTGTATCACTTCGGTTGAACCGGCCCATTCTTGCCGAAACCGGGCTCTCTTACACGTAATTTCCCACACAAATATATATATGTTTTTTTTTTTTTTTTTTTTTTTTGTTTTAGTTACCCTATAAGATAACAACATAAAAATACAATCTAGCTTAGTACTAAAGCTAATGAGTAATTTAATTTTAACTTAATTTGCTACGTAGACTAAACCTAAGAATGTGTCCAGTAACACTTTTCTTATTGTCTCTATTAAGGGGAAGACACTTTGTTCTTGTGTTCTTTATAGGTAGCACTCACTTCACTACATTAAACTAACACTTCACTAAACTAACTCAAAAGGTTTTGTTCTTTTAAGTCTTCTCACTATGTCCGTGTTGTCGAGGAGCTGGATAGCCTCGATG
The DNA here is from genome assembly GCF_023101765.2 of Spodoptera frugiperda. Lineage (NCBI taxonomy): Eukaryota > Metazoa > Arthropoda > Insecta > Lepidoptera > Noctuidae > Spodoptera > Spodoptera frugiperda. The sequence goes on from NC_064237.1 coordinate 9,140,096, forward strand.
TTCACATGGTGGTGAAGCCTTCGTTCGTGAGCTTCGGCGTTCTTTTTAATTACTTGTGTGACGAGGTCTACTTTGAGGTCCCGATGGAGGTCGTCATTTCGAATGTACCAGGGCGCATTGACAATTCCTCTGAGTACTTTGTTTTGGAATCTTTGTATTACCTTTATATTACTTTGTTTGGTACAGCCCCAAAGCTGAATACCATAAGTCCACACAGGCATGAGGACTTGTTTGTACAGGAGTAATTTGTTTTGAACTGATAGCGAAGAATGTTTTCCTATCAGCCAATACATCGACTTGTAGCGAATTTCTAGCTCGTCGCGTTTCTTTTTGACGTGAGCTTTCCAGCGAAGCTTTGCGTCTAATGTCATGCCTAAGTATTTGGCTGTATTTTCGTATGGTATAACATGTCTATTTATGTATACTGGATGATAATTTAGCTTTTTATTTGTAAAGTCTATGTGAACAGATTTGGTTTCGTTAAGTTTCACACGCCATTTTTTTGTCCAGTCAAAGATAGTATTGACGGCTGTTTGAACTTTTTCCACTGCTTCTTCTTGAGTGTCACCTGTAGCCATTATAGCTGTGTCATCCGCAAAAGTCGCAATGGTGTTGTTTTCTAGCTCAGGAATATCACAAGTGTACAATAAGTACAAGACGGGACCTAGAACACTTCCTTGCGGTACTCCAGCTTTTATCGGCTTGAGTTCTGAGTATGCATCATTTTGTCTTACTCTAAACATGCGTTGTGATAGGTAAGATTCTAGGATGTCTGCAAATTGTGTTGGAAGCAAATTTCTTAGTTTGTTAATAAGACCTTTGTGCCATACCTTATCGAATGCTTGCGCTACGTCAAGGAAGACCGTGGAGCAAACTTTATTTTCTTCTAAAGCCTTTTCTATGACGTTGGTAATCCTATGTACCTGGTCTACTGTAGAATGTTTTTCCCTAAACCCAAATTGGTAATCAGGGATTAGATTTTTATCTTCAATGATGGGTTTTAATCGTTTCAGAAAAAGTTTTTCAAATAATTTTGACATAATTGGCAGCAGAGAGATCGGCCTATATGACGTCGTTTCATGAGGTGGTTTACCAGGTTTTGGTATCATAATGATTTCGGCAACTTTCCACAGATCAGGTACATACTTGAGCCTGAAAGTGGCATTGATAAGAGTCGTAAGTTTTACGATGGCTTTCCGTGGTAGGTTTTTAAGAACTTCTCCGGTAATAAGATCGTAACCAGGTGATTTTTTTAGTTGAAGACGCTTGATTTCGTTGTATACTTCTCTAGGTGTTACGAATTTTATTTCTTGCTCATCATTATTTGATGTTTCATCTAATAAGGCGCTATCTTCATGCTCTTTATTTGGCTCAAAAATGAGTTCAAGATGTTCTGCAAACCTAATAGCTTTTTGCTCGTTGCTTATTGCCCACCGCCCGTTAATATCTTTGATAGGGGGAATATGCATAATTGGCTTGTTTATACTTTTTACAGATTTCCACAGAGAGTAATCTGTCGTGCGATGGCTAGTTAGTTGTTTCAGATAACTGCTCATTGATTCGTTTTTGTAATTCCGAATCGCACTATTTAGTTGTTTTGTAAGGTTGTTCAGAATCCTTTTATCTTGTGGATATCTTGTTTGTTGCCATATTCGTCTCTGTCGCCTCTTTTCAGCTATAAGTTTTGTGATTTCTGCTGGATAGTAGGTAATTCTATTTTTTATCTTAAAGGTAGGCGTGTTTTTCCAGGCGCATTGTTGTATTTGTGTAATAAACTGACTAATATCCCAATCCAAATCTTCTGGTTTCTTTAGTGGGACTCTTAAATCTATCACAGAGTCCAAGTCTATTTTAAAGCTTTCCCAGTCAGTGTTCTTGTTTACCAATGTAGGGTAGGTTTCTTTCAGCAAGATAGTCTCACTTAGAGTAAGTAATATAGGTGAGTGGTCTGAGCTCATATCATAACCTTCTTCAATGTGGAGAAGATTAGGTGATATATTTTTATATATAAAAAAATCTATAAGATCAGGAATCTTTTGTGTATCAGTTGGCCAATAGGTGGGCTTGCCTGTTGATATAGTTTTACTTTGTGTTTCTTTAATTGCGCACAGTAGCTCCCTTCCTTTGGTCGTAGTTAGTCTGGATCCCCAAGACTTGTTCTTGGCATTAAAATCGCCTCCCAATATAAATCTATGACCAAGACTGTTTAAAAAGGTCCGGTATTGATCTGTTTTTAGGGAATATCTAGGTGGACAGTATATGGCTGATATGGTGACAGGACATTTTTTTGTTTTGACACAGACAGCTACTGCTTGTATTTCTTCTGTTTCATGCTTGAGTTCTTCATAATGAGAAATATTCTCCTTTATGATGACAGCACTACCACCTCTTGATGTATTATTGGGGTGCAATGCATGGTATATTGCGTAACCTTTAATTTTGATGTGAGATTCTTTATTAAAATGTGACTCTGATATAAGGCACACATCAATGTTTTCCATATTTAGGACTGCCGTAAGTTCATTCTGATGTTTTAGCAGTCCATTTGCATTCCAGGCCATAATTTTTAGTGAGTTAGCCATTAATCTTGCTTTTGTGGTTGGTAACTGTTTTAGTGCTACCTTCAAGTTTTTTCAGCCTTTCGTCAAATGTTGTTAACAGATTAATGATTGTATTAATCTTTTCATCCATGCTCACTGATTTCGTGTGTGATTGTGGTTCGGCACCTTTTGTCATCTGTGCGTATGATACACTTTCAGTTGCAATTTTGTGGACGCTAGTTCTTTTGTTCTGGTTTACCTGACCGTGAGGAATTGGTACGGGCACATTTTTTTCGTGATCTTGCTTCTCATGTTTTGTAGTTCCTTAGCCACTATGCATCCTCTATAGTTAGCCGGGTGGGGCTCACCACAGTGAACACATTTTGGCTTAGCTTCTGCTGGTTTATTGCAGTCTCTGGTTAGGTGCTTGCCAGTACACTTCACACAGCGGGGTTCTTTGGAACAGTATTTCTGTGTGTGGCCATATGCTTGACATTTTTTACATTGGGGTATTAATTTAGATGTTTTCAACGGTTGTACATCTACTTTACAGCCCAGTATAGATCTAATTTCGTAGATCTTCTTTATGTCTTCATCTTTTTGGAATGAGAGCATAAACATATTGAGAGGCTCTTTGCTTCTCCAGCTCAGTTTGTTAACTGCTTCCTCTATTTTATATCCTTGAGATGTCAGGTCCTCAACTATTCTATTTGGTAGGCAGGAAGAATGAAGGTTCTTTGCCATTACCCTGATTGGCCTGTCTTGCTTATTTTCATACGAATACCAAAGGCAGTTATTTTGTAATAACAACTTGGTAATTGATCGGTATGAATCATCACTAAACGAGTTAATTTTTACCTTTTCTCCGTTCATCATTTTCATGATAAAAGAGTCTTTCGTAAGATTAGACGAAAGAAGATCGTAGAATTGTTGGTAGTTCTTAACACTTTCCACAACTATAGGTGGAGGTGTAGGTGGTTTTTTTACTTTCGCATTTTCCTTTGGTTTTTCGCTGGATTCGGCTCCTTGTTGAGGTGGTGAGGACTGTGGTGTTGAGTTCAGTTTCCTTTTTTTTCTGCTTTTTTGTCGTACCCACTCTGTTTCCTTTACTAATTCTTCTTCATCTGTCTCATACTCGATTGGCGTTAGCTTTTCAGTAGAGACATTTTTCTTGTCTAGATCTGCAGGTTTTTGCTCCTTGATAGTTTTCAGTTGATACTGAAGTTCTTCTATTTGACTCTTGAGGCCATTTACCAAACTTTGCAATTTTTCGCGTTCTAATTTTTCTTCAGTATAATATTTATATAACAGATGTTCCGTTTCTGTTTTAATTTTGATAGAAGATGAACTCGCCATAATTATTAAAAATTATAACTTCGCCTTAACACTTTGTTTACGTAAATAGTTATGAAATACATTCGATAACTGGGTCATCGCGGCGACCGCGCACGGTTAGAGCTGGCGAAACGATATGTTGCTGCGTCAGCGCTATACCCGAGCACAAGAGCGTATGCGACGCGACGTTTCTAAGCGGAAGTCGATCGAACACTGATTTTGCACACATAAATATATGTGTGCAAAATTATCGTTTCCTATTTTGACTTTTTACTCTCTTTGTTCAAATAAAGCTAACTTACAAAAAGAAACGGAAAGTAAAAGATAATAATAATTATGTATAATAGATATCTCCCCTTAAAATAACATGACTTCATTACATATTTTGTGTTGTTTTAGGTTGATACTCATCAAAAATGTTTCAATAACAGAACGAGTATTATATTCACTGCCTCGATGATCAATTGGTTAGTTATAAAGGTCGAGGTTCCAAATGCGTTATCCATTTTCGAAAATATACATATTTGTTAAATTGAATCTGTTAATTATGATTCAAAATAATTATTAAATAGGACTAATTATCTCTTTGTGCAATGCAAAAATAGTTGTCCTGGGTTTGTATACCAATATCATCAGTGGCGTAGCGTTTCTCGGCCCCGTATAAAAATTGTTTGGAGGCCACCGTTTTTTGAGGGGGGAAAATCATCCAATGACTTTTCTCATTCCGTTTCGCAAGCTTCAAAGGGATGCTTACTATATTATAACAGCGAGCCCGTGTTTGAAGGCCTTTGTGATGACAGTAATTTTCCTAAAATGGCTGCCAGCTTTTAAATGCATGCTTTACATGAAAAAAAAAGGAATTGATTATTGGGACTGAATATCATCTAAGTTTTTACAAAACACACGCGTGCATTTCACCCAATTTCCTAAAAAATCCTAGATAAGTATATGTATGTGCGATATCCATCAATATTATTCCAAAAAATGAGGTTTTAAATACATCTGTTCATTGCTTCGTAGCTGCATGTCACATACACGGCGATGAAAGAGCTCTCGGGGGGCAAACGTCGGACCTTTTAATGGCAACTGCTCGCTCGTGTGTTTGAATGAAAAATAAGAAACGTATAACTGCCTCGGCAACAATATGCTCTGATCTAGATACGAGGAGATAAACCAATGTTGGAGGTGAAAAGTTATTCAACTAATTGTTACTTTTGTTGTGATTGTAATTGTTAAGAGTGTGGGATGGATTATTTATTACATATTAGAATTGAGTTTTAAGACTGCAGTTTTATTAAACCAGTTGTTTCAGTTTGCCAAAGAGTATGAGTGATTATTAGATACTAACTTCTGCCAGCGGCTTCACTCGTGCTAAGAAGTATTATTATTAATGGACTTTATCAAAACCTTTCTTAGGGGATGTCTACGTCATAGTAGCTTAATGCATGCATTATCGCATTCGCATGGAATAAAAAATCTTATCACCCAAGTCAACGCACACCCTGTTTGTATACCAAATTTCATCAAAATCCGTTTAATAGTTTAAGCGTGGCAAAGAAACAAACTTTCACATTTATGACATTAGCATGATGTCTTTGTTAACTTAGGGTTCAAAGTCCTCTTCAACTCCTCAACCACTAGAGTTACTCAACTACGTCTATTTTAGCGTAATGATGATGTTATACTTCTGTTTAGCCTCGTATAGGGATATACAGAGTTGGTTGTACAGCATATGGCTTTAACATCTTCTTTATTCTTCTTTTCTTTCAAAGAAACTAGACTAGAGATCTATCTACATTTACTAGGTCGTGAAACATTAATTTCGTATAGAAATCCAACTCACACTAAAGCAACTCTTAGTAACTGTGAAGTAGATCAAAATATTACGTTGAGGCTTATAACTAACTTACTTGAACTCTATAAAGTTTTACACGTATACCATACTTCGTAGAATCTTACTAATATTATAAATGCGAATGTTTCTGAGTTTGACAATGTTTGTTACTCATTCACGTCAAAATGGCTGAAGGGATCGAGATGAAATTTTAAATAGGGGTAAATTGATGTCTGGAATTCATATATACGACATTTTTTAACCCATGGAACAGCAAGCAGAAGTTAGTATAAAGCAAGTAAACAAAATATGATCTTGTGTCTTCATCTTGTATTTTATTAATGTTGGTGTTTATTCTTTTGACAGGCCTTAAGTAATAAATACCTCATTAATGTCTTCAAAATTCAAACAACATTAATTTAGGTGATACACCTTCCATCAACATCCATTGTTGGCTTTCAAATATCACCCCTCACAAAGGCAAGGAACGAATCATCTAATTAGACATTACGTCTGTAACATTTCTGAAAATCCTTTGTATTGCAGAATTTTATGCGTTCTTTGTTCCTACGGCATTTTTAAAAGAGTTATCGCTGAAGGAATTTGGACTTTATTATTTGGTGGGTAGGGTTGTTTTTGTTGATTGATGGGGCTGGATATTGAGGTGGTGACAATTGTGGAGCGCAGTCGAGACCGTTCACTAACGAGCCCCCCGCCCCCTCATTTTCATTTTATCGTCGCGCCGCCCCCCACGGTACTATTTACAGTTCTTTTGCACCGTCATAAGGTAAGTATCTCGTTTTGTAATATTCTAATGAGAAATTTTGAACGTCTTTATTTGTATGCCATTATGAAAGTGGCTCTAGTACTGTTGTTCATATGAAATTTCTTTGTTCGTACGAGTGCACATTCAATATTTTACCGGTAAAAGTTTTGGTGAAATATAGATTTTTTTTTAAATACAAAGTCCTTTGTAGTTTGTTTCTACATTTTTTTGTTTGTATTTGTATTTCCATTGGCTTTTCAAAGCATATTTTTGTGTTGAAGGTGTTATTTTTGCGTTTTTTTCTTTCTTTTAGTTCTAGTTTGTTTTTGTTTGGTATTTTGTTTATTTATTATTTTTGACGTTATTTGCAGAGGAAGTTAAATTTTTTGCTACTCATAATCATACTCATACTCAACAAAAACGAAAAGAGTACGCGTTCGGAGCTCTGATTGGAAAGAGCGAATAAACTAACCAATCAGAGCGCCGAACGCACTCTCGTTTCGACCTCGTTAAACGTAAAACAAACTCGTACAAAGCCCTCTGATTGGTGGGTTTATTCGAGCCGGCCAATCAGAACGCGCTCTCGTTTCGATTACTGTAAACGTTAAAACTCATACTACGATTATTCAAAGATGATCCTTGCATTTTCCCCTTCACTATCGAACTATAAGGCTATAGGTTATAGGTTCCTATTTTACTCAAACTTAATTTTAATGATAAAAATGTCGCTGGCATTTAATACTAGTTCATAGCAAAACATCGATTTTACCGATTTTACTATTAAGGTCATTGACCTATAAACAGACCGCAGACGGTTAACATTTAGTTACCTCCTTATATAACTTACGTAAGTAATGGAGGATGAGGATTATTTACAAACAAAACGGTTCTTGGGATTTAGTACGGTAGTTCAGTTGTTTGAAGATTGTGAGGTTTCGATCAGGCCGGTATGGTAAACCAAAACGAATTACAAATTAATTTAATGAACACCTGCCCTAATAAAGAAATAAACCTACCTCGTTGATCGAGTGGTCGTAAGTACGACTGCCGGCAAAGAGTCTCGGGTTCGATTTTCGGGTCAGACAAAAATAAAGTCGTTAAAAGGCCTTTTTTTAACATTTGTTTTTTTTTAAACATAATAACGAGTAAAAAATCATTCCTTATGTTATTATAATGCATTATGGTTGCAATAATAACAAAAGATAGTTAACCGTTTTTCATAAAAAATATGTAGGTACTACTTATACATACACAACCTAACTGAAATAGATTAAAAACCTAAATGTAATGTAAGTGAAGGTACCTAGACGTGATCCTGCTGTGATAATGCTGACAACGAAGGAGGAGGCCTGAGTCAGCGAAACTGTGCCTTGATCGAAATGTATCTCACTGTTGATGTTAGCACAAATTGATTGTAGTGAAATGTTTACATATCTGTACTACTTGTATTTCGTTTTGTATGCTTTTTAGTATTTTTGGGTATATATCGTGACCTATATGAGGAATTTATTTTATATTTTACAAATAAATAAATTACAAATAAATCTAAAAAAGGAGTCCTAGTTCCACAAGCTGTAACAAATTCACCATCATAATTATCATTTTAGTCTTCAGATATTTCCCCCCTCAAAAAATTAAATAAAAAAAGTCCTCAGATAGGCAGTGCTGTGGACTACCTAGCGGATTTAACGTGGTGGTTTTTAGTTAGGAAGAGTCCAACACTCCCTTTCGCCTCGCGCGAAGCGGGAGACGTAATTGGATGATTTCTCCCGCTTAAAAAAATCAAAAATAAAGCCTTAAGATATACACAGACATAGACACGATAGTTAGTAATAGAGATATTCACGATGTTAGAACATAGGCTCTCTCCCCGTAACTTCTAGGTTATAGATAACTGCGAGTGGATTGTAAAATCGATATTGTTAAAACACATTAGCTGGGAAAATAAAACGCAAATGGATGAATTTGTTTATTTATCAACATTTTTCAATTTATACTTTCACCATCAAGATAGTACTTGATAACTTATTACAATTTTGAACCCAAACTATTTCACAATGTAATTACAAGACGTTGTTAAACTGTAGCGCTATGACAGTGTATGTTGTGAAGAATGTCACGATCGAAGGTAACATTGACATTTCCACGTCAAGGGTCCCAAACACGTGGATACGGACGGGGCGCGTGCGCACACAACGCAGTAAATCTTTGGCCAGCTTGTAGCACTCTTCATCTGAAAAGTAATACTTTGTTAGTAATTGACCACGTTAATTGCAAATTAAGTACTAAACATTTCAATGTATTCTTAGATCTACGTGAAAAAATTTAGTTCTAAACCTATGATATCAGATTTCTTTTAATCAGATGTGTCGTAAATATTAATCCTAAAAATTGTCATAACAGGTGGTATAAACTTTATCGCTGATTTGATGAACGAGTGTGTGATTTTTGAATTTTTATTTTTTTAAAAAGACGTTGCCCCACATTAGGAAAATTATCAAAAATAACACAGATATTGCAAATATGTCTGGTGTATAGTGCAGTTTCTAGACGTACCTACCTAAAAGTGAAAAACGTAACTGGTGACCAATGGAAATAACATGAATGTTGGCACTTATACATACATTACGAAAATAAAATGTTATTTCGTCTAAGACTAAAACTTACTGTCTAGAGTGTAGACACAGAGTTCACAAAGCTTCTGCCTGAGCTGCAGAGAGCTGTTCTGCACCTTCTGTCCAGCGCGCGATATGACGAACAGCGCAATCAGGAATACAGCCATTGAGAAAAAGTGTGCAAACATTGATGTCGTCATTGTTTGGCTGCCCTAAGAAATTACAAATAAAATATGTATTATAAGAGTAAAAAGTTTATTTTTAGTACTACTAACAGTAATAATATAGCTCTAGGTCGCCTGTCAACTCAAGTACACATGCAATACCAGAGGCATTACGAGTGTGTCATGGACCATATGCACTGGCTTTTAAGATACAGGTTACTTAAACCTAGTTCAGAAGGCAGAGTCTGTTTTTTTTTAACATCATGTATAGCTGGTACTCTAAACATTATTTTATAAGGACATGTTTTGTAATAATTTTAAGTTTGGAGAAACACAGTTTATTACTTTTTTTTATTTATTTACGTCTCTAGTCTGCTGTTTTTAAACTCTATTTGTATAATTGCGTCTTCATTTTTTTAGCGTTGATAAATCTGCGTTTTGCCACCAACCCGCTTACTGCCAGAACGGCGAAGCGAAGATGTGACCGAAGATGGAGCACACAGACTTAGAAAGTACCTATTTACTCTGACCTTGAAAAGACACCGGTTGTATTTCTCAGAAAAAATAGAAATCATTTTGTATGAAACCATCACCTGTTCGGTGATGATGGCAAAATGGGTTAAACTACGTTTTTCCTTATCAAACGATAGTTTTGAAGTAATTATAAGGTAATGGCTAAGTCTCTGGGGTCAAAAAACAATAACGATTATTTTGTACTTACCTCAACGGATATTAACGTGATGCTATACATCAGTATTATGTAATACACAGTCACTATCAATATCATTACAGTCAACTGAAAACAAAAAGGGTTTTCATTAAAATTAAACCAATCAAATCGAACCTTAGTAAAATTCATCTAAGTTTAGAATGTAGTCTAGATACGAAGAGATAATTCGTACAGTAGGTACTTGTAAGATTTAAGATTGTACTTTTACGATTTACTGACAGTAAAATATTTGACTACGTAACAACCTATATTTTATTCCCATTTCTGTAGCCCAATTTCCCTCTCACCTGTATGCTAAACATTGCGTTGCATAAATTCGAGGTGTCGTTAATATTTTCATACGCTTTCACCCATTTATTAATCTTGTCGTGACTGACGGTTGCGCTCGACAAATCTCCCGCGTGTTCTACATTCTCGCGCCTCTCTCTCGACAGCGACATCTCTCTGTCTATTGATCGCGTGATTGTCCTCAGTTGCTCACAAATCACGAACAAAATAGAATACAACACGAAATATTCAAATAAGTAACGGAAATCTGTGAAGTTAAAGTTGTAATTATACAAAATTGCTTTATACATATTTTCCGTGCCCCTCCGGTTGCTCAGTCGCACCGCTGTCGACGTCACTATCTTCATCAAACAAAATGAAACGATGGTTACCGTCAGAACTTTTTGCGCCCTCAACAATGTTTGGTTGTAAATTCTATCGTCGAAAATATTGTAGAACGCATCGAAATTTAAAAGCAAACTGTAAAACTTTTTCGAGTAATACACGGCCGCAACCATTACGTAAAGAGAGAAGCCGATGGATGTTAGGAAATAGATGCGTTGTGCCCTTATGTGAATTTCATCTTCTAACGCGAAATTGACCAAAGCGTTGGTCAAAATGGAGATGACTTCTAGAAGGAACCACGCGAAGGTGAGAATACGCGCACATCTTGTTAAATGTGAATAATTTCTGAACACACATGTAATATTTTCAATGAACAGAAGGTATTTTAACGGCGTAAGGTTCAATGTCATTTTGTATTGGAAATATTGTTTGATTGACGAGCTGTACGCCTCTAGACCGAGTCGAGACTGTTAGTAATCGAACGATTATTGATAATCCAATCAGACGACTATTATTTGCTTTTAATCCACTTCTTTCGAGTGCTGTAAGTAATTATTTCATTAAGTCTCGAGCTATTTCTAGTTACGTTATCTCTATTATTATAAAGTAAGGTTGAATTGAAAATAACGCTGATGAGAAAACCACAATAATCGAGACATTGTTAATTATTTTAGCTGAGCCTGGTTGAGGGCTCATCAGTTGTAGGGTTGTGGTGCAAAATTAATAGCGGTCTGACATTTACACACCGCGACCGTTGTCTCGTTGTAAAGTATTTCTAAGTTTTCGTGGCAATTTTTGGAAATAGCGTATAGCGATGTACGTTTCAAATCACTACTGTGAATTTGATAAAAATACTTTAAACATTTGATTTGGATTGTTTATTCAAATTTATAACCAACATTGAATATTTTGACTCTATTCCATATGCCCCTTTATTTGAGGGGGAAAATCATCCAATGGGAGTGTCAGACTCTTACTGACTAAAAATGCATATGCATGGGTTCTGGTAGAGCGACGAGCTACTCGTGTTCGCCATCAGCAGACCCGCACTTATAATAGCCGGAAAACGTCGCGCGATCCCCGACGCCCGAAGTGTCTCCCAAGTGACCATAAATGGTGACTTATTAGTTAGTAAAATGTGTAAGTCATAGGTTTTACTATCGATTCTAAATTGAGAAATAAGAACGATATCTTGGTTTCGCAAAAATACGTGTCATTTCTTCACGTACTGAGATTATTTTCTACAACAAAGTAATCCCTACAAACTAAAGATCATTTAGCTTTAACTAGTGTGTGTAGTGGTCCGTAAGCCGCTGCCTTGCACCGCTGCAGCGCTGACGCGGCGCTGTCCTGGCTGTTTGCACAGCACTGCACTGGCTGTCATGCGGTAATGGATATTGAAGTGTTCGGCCAAGCTGGCTTTTTGTTACTCATAAAAAAATAGAAGCGAATCGTCAACTAATGGGAGTTTTATTAACAGCTTGCGTTTGGTTTGTCCTTGTCTTGAGACTGTTTGTTATAGTAATTAATTAGGTATCTGTTAAAGGAAATTGTCACGTTTGTTTGTTTGATGTCCACGCCGGGAGAAATAATTGTTTTTCTCCATTTCACAAGGTTTTTATTTTGTTACGCAGTTTGAAAATTATATAACTTTCATCAAAATGGTTAGTGCTTTCATAAATGTGTGTTTTTGTGACTTATTTAGTTTTTATAGATGGAGGTACTTAATTATTTATGTCGTCCATAGTTCATCATTTTTATATCGACCTAATTTAAAGTTAATGTCTTTTTAAACGTTGAAATAAATGTCTAGAAGTAGAGTTTCATGTTAAAGCCAGATTATTATATATTCAAACGTTAATATGAAAATTGCTTTCTGAAGTCTAGAAACATATAACTCAAGCAGTCTAAGCCAGCGAAGTTTCACGTCGAACTACATATATGTAGTTTCAAATAATTTATTAGTGCCTGAATATTTCTTTTTATTATTAATCTACATTTATTTCAACATTTTAAAAGTTATATTATCTTCATATTCTATAAAGCTTTTAAAATACCATTTTGAGGATTTTTAAACTAAAAAAATAAATTATGATTTCTAAATTCTAATTTAGTCTCGATTTATTCTTGAAATATTTTAATGTCTGACCTCTATTCATTGGTCCTTAAAATCGTAGACTGAGTACATTTTCGTTCATCCACTTTTTACCAACGATGACGCAACGAGTTTTTAAGGCATTTAAGAATATGTTAACATCAACACTGTGTTCTTCTACTGAGAATATCAATGTCAATAATAGTTTGCTCGACTCATTAAGGCTTAAAAGTTGATTTAGTGACCAGTGAAGTGAGACATTTATTATTATGAACCTCGAGCAAATAAATAAAGTTGCCAAGAAAAAAAATACAGTTATCTTAAGCACAATTTGTCTCAGTAGCAGTAGGAGATAAGCACCGGTTTATAGTGCAGTGAGAAGTAATATGCAGCGGAGATGAGAGCGATATTAGTGCAATTACACACGCGAGCACGCTCGACGACACGGCTGAGTACTGTCGACGCATTTGTATCATGACCTACTGGGAGTATTAGTCGTTTAAAATTGTCATATTTTTGAGTTATAAGGATTAACTATGTAGTTTCATTAATTAAAAGAAATAAACAACATAAAAATAAAAGTAACTCGTTACCAAAGATATGCATATTTTATTGCGCGGTTGGCGCGGTGGTAGGGCAACCAGCTGCCACGCAATGTGTACCCCAATGTGTAGTGGATTCGTTTCCCGCACGGAGTAAATCTTTGTGTGTTCCACAAATTATTGTTTCAGGTCTAGGTGTCATGTGTGTGTGAACTTGTATGTTTGTAAACGCACCCAAGATACAGGAGAAAATTATAGTGTGGGGCAACGTTAAAAAATATATGTATTTGAATATAACATAATGATATCACGCTTTTTAATCCAATCAGAGGTACACATTGAAGTACAATAACACCCACATTTACAAGTTACGTTTATTAGTCTTATTTGTATATTCGTTAGAAAATAAGTTTATGGTAGGTCATAATTCAATTTAGTCGATTGTACACCGGCGTTCATGTAGAATGAACATGTATTAATTAATTTGACATCGAGTTTCATGTTAATGCGTGTTACTTTTGTGCTTGTAAACTTGAACGAACACGTTTTATGAAACTTCGATATAGCAAAATGATGGGAACTATGTATAAGTATACGAGTATTTCTACGTTTAAAGTTAGTTGAGTAAAACTCGAGATATGTTGACACTGGTTACGGGACCTTAAATATGTATTGAATTTGAAAGTATATAAGTCAAATCTTGCTTCATATCATTTTGACGCTTGTCTATTTATAAACTATTATTGCAACCATTACTAAAAAATATTTAGTTTTTTTTTCTTGATACTAAAATAACGGTTCTTTCAATGTTGTGAAATCTGTCACTTGGACAGTAGATGGCAGCACATTGAACTGTATTTACCAGTGTAATCTGACCTGGACATCAGTTGAAAAGCTTATTTGAGGCGAGCTCATGAAATTCTGGTCTTTATATTATAGCAATATGCTTTAAGGTGCCATTAGTTTAGTAGGCAGCGGTGTGGGCGGCGCGCCACAACGCCTCGCGTCACGCTCTGCGTACCGCACTGCACAATGTGCACAGACCCTAATAAATTGTGTCACAAATTGTTATCATTCTTCTACTTACGTAGAGCGGGTTTATTATGACATTCTATTTACACTTGCATGTCTACAACGTGTAACAAAAAGGGGGTATACACATCAATTGCACGGTTTCTAGATAACATAACAAACGATACGGGAAGGGTTTTTTAAACTCATGTTTTCATGGTACCAAGTTATGAATTTTTCAAATCGCGCCGGTGCGCGAATCAAAATTAGGTAGACAAGGTACTAGGCGATCAGATTGACAGAAGAAATGTTTCGTAATATTAGCGAGTGTTCCCTGTAGTGTTGTGACACGTTTATATGATTTGAAAATAAATATGAATATGAATATGAAATCAAGAACTATGCGATACATTATTACATACATACATTTGGTACATTTTTTTTTTAAACGTATTTTAAGCTAATACTTTGTGTAGAGATTCTATTCAACCTGTATTCATCAGGGCTTCTTGATGTATATGGGTATTTTGTTACACGTCGTATAATGATACAGTAGTTTTTTAATTAACATAATGTAAGTTACAAAGTATGTACTTATGAAGTTTTGAAGGTCATATCATAATTTTGTCCTCAAACTACCAAAGTAAAGCAATGATTTCGTAAGATTAGTGCCGTATAACAACTGAGTACCACATAATATCGACCTTCGGGACCTATCTGTAGTTAATTGTCTCCCATTGGTACCTAACGACAGATGGTGGCAACTTGAGCAGTTCGGGCCCAAATTGTCTCATTTATATGCTTTGTGAGATCCAAATATTATGTTCTAGATACCTATCAAATAAGGGTCTGTTTACCCGTCATTGTGTCTACAGGCTCGTAGCTCCGTCAGCTACGCTTCGTAGCCATTTCGTAGCGCGCTACGAACCGTAGTCATTTCGTAGCAAACTACGGCATGTATTTACCGTAGTCAAGTTTACTAAATAGTTTGTTCAAGTAGCGCGAAATATTAAATAGGTAGTAATTATAATTAGTCGGTTAAGTAAAATTAGTGAAGTTGTTAACCTTCGTTAAAGGGCAAACGACGCTCACGATTCGGCAATAAACCTTAACGTAATGCAGGTCGGACCCAAGAGATACTAAGTTACGAGACTGTTGAGAACTTTGAGGCTTTCTCTAACTTACAATAGGTACTTCATTTAAACACCATTAATGTTTAACGTATTTAATATTTTAAAAGGATTTTTTTACAGAAAAGTTAATATTTTAAAAGTAGGCCAATTGTGTTTTTAATACTTTTTTTTACCAAAACGTAATTTGTTTTTAATGAATTATAAACAAAGTATCATATTATTAGTTGAACTCGCGTCGTAAAACTTCAATGAAACCCTCAATACTTAAAAAAGTGATTTAAACAAAAAAAAACCGAGCGTCCCATTGTCCACATGCGAACATGGAAATATGCATAGATATAACATACCAACATTATATTCCCCATATACCTTTTAAGCAAAAGGTTGCGTAATAAAGTGGTATCTAAAGATAATCTGTGCGTATTATACGCGGTTGGTAACATTAGTACAATATTGACAGAGGCAATCGGGACCGCGGCCAGCCGTGACTGGGACAAAGTGAGGTCCGAAGTGGCCGACCGCTATCCCACCGTCCCACGAACCCACTAATGGAGGGAAAGCGGCCGATTACAATTACGACCCGCCGAGTGGAAAGTTCAGCTTTCACAATATTAACTTGTGTTTAGGTCTACGTTTTAATGCGTTTCTTAAACTTTTGCATACAACTTCTAATGGAGAATTTACGAGGTCTCGCGTTAAAATAAGTTACGATATCCTCTTATTCCCGGAGTGGCGAGCGTGCTTTAAATATAGCTGTTGGAGTAAAATTTACTTTTATGTACGTGTGCTTATAATATACAGTCTCAGTTCTTTGTTACTTTTCTGACTACTTTTATAGTGAAATGTTAGTCTCGTTGGTGCATTAATAATGCTTATATTCTTTGAATCTGTTGTGTAAAATTATATAATTTGAATTTAACGTACTCTAATAAAATTAAAATAAGAACTAAATATAAGCAAATCTGTTAATGTTTTTTTTTATATTTCAATTTCATATATAATAATAATCAATGACCTTAAAAAGAAGATCCCAACCCACATAAGAAAAATAAAATTATGCAGAGTTTCAGTTTCTGAAAAAAGTAACTACGGAATGTTTTTCCATACGCACCTGAAAACAGCCACGCTCGATTAATTCTTGACCTTTCAACAGATTACTTTCCTGGCCGAAAGTTCCGAAGCCTTCGAAGGTTAGCGACTTTGATTTCTCGAAGTACGCACTAACATCGTGACACAAAGTCGCAATCATTTTACAAGTGAGCAACTTTCAAATGACAGTCTTCCGCTGATGTCGATTTCCTTCAGTGACTTTTATGTATGTTGAAAAATGTGGGTATTGTTTTTAATTTATATTTTGTAAATTTTACTATAACATAAAACTTATGTCATCTAATTAGTGAAGATTGCATGTAGATCATAGTTATAAGTATATTGTTAATTTGTCAGACGTGACACAACTTAAACCCATAAGGGTTCCAGTGTCTTATTAAGTGTTTTTATATGTATGCTTATATTTAAATAATAAAAAAAAAACTACATGTTATACTCAGTTTAAAGTTTAATGTGATACATATTTTTAGTGAATCAAAGTAAACCAAAATGTCTAAATCCCAGAAACCACAAAACAAATAATAGTAGTTTGAAACTAATCCATTACTGATTATAAACCGTAACCAAGTAAGACAAAGCCGGGAGTTTCACTTATAGCGTTATGAGAATAAGCGTTTTCAACGTCTTTTCTCGAATCGTTCGGATGGAAAATCGCTAATGAGGCTGAACGCAACTCAAAGAGGACATACTCGCCGAACAAATTTGCCTATTTCGACTCAACTCGATATTTCTTTTATTCCAAAAATGGCTTTATTTTACGATGCAAGCTATATTTCTTTTAAAATTTGCATGGTTTTGATTTGATGCGAGTTTTTTTTAAGATTACGTAGTTCAAATTCTTCATAAAGGCCATAAATTTACCCCTACGCTTCTAAATATATTTATAAGTACTTCAAACATCAGGTCTTCTATTATAGAATGCCTCTTTATAATCACGTATTTGACTTACTTTAAATAGTCGTTTGTAAAACTTGGCAGACGACCTTTCAAACAATATTCTGTAACCGAATCATCTGATATTCATTCCCTCCCCCCACTTTACTCCACTTAAACCAACATAGACTTACGAAGACAGTTAAGATATTAAACTGAAGATTAATAACGAATAATTCAAAAAGGTAGACAATGAATAAATGTTCCCTTTTTCTTGATAATTCCTCCGTGCGGAAAATCGCAAAAGGGTTTTAAAGTGCTACGGATAAAGGGGGGGTGGGACGGATTAAAAGTAGAGGGGGAGGCACGGGGTCTGCGAGTGCAGGGGGAGGGGTGCGAGCTCGTTAGCGACAATTTTTCTCAAAGCTCTCGCCAGGGAATTGTCACAATTCCGATTGTGACGAATTACGCCGGGAACAATATGGCGTACTCTTTTTTATTAAATGAAATAGAACTTCACGACTCTGTCCATTAAGGCGGAAGGGTGAAATCAATCGAGTATTTAAATTCAATTGATATAAAATTCGACATTTCTTAAAATATGTACAGTCTCTTCAAACACCCTTCTTCTAATTCTGAAAGTTTTAAAGCAAAAAATAGCTTTTTAAATCGTCAAAGTTATCGGTATCAATAAAAGGTACGCATCTTTTATAGTTCTAGAACATTTAATCAGAGTCCAGAGGTAATCAGATAAATTGTTTCCCGGAATCCATTAAAGTAATTCGATTATATTGCGTGAAAAATATCATAGGTAATATCGTCCACCGGTCGTACGGTGGAGGTTATAAAATAGGCCATATATTTTTAAAAATATTTCCAGCTTTCGCTAACATCATTTGCTATGTAATCCGGCGTGATTGTATTAAATGGTAATTTATTTTAGTTCGCCTCGAAGGCGTGCCATGCGGCTGTTAATTACAAAACTAATTAAAACTGCCGATTCTGTAATTAATCTCCTCGACGCCGGCGAAGGGGACGTCTGGTAAAAATACCTATCTATACACGAACTGTGGGACATTATCGATGTCCTATTACGCAAGTTTTCTTATTACGCTATTCTTGGCGGTTTTCCCTGAAAAATATAAGAAAAAATGTATTACATGTAACTCCCTTTGGTGTTATAAAACACAAATTAGGTATACCGTTTTTATAGAGAAAATATGTGAACATTATGTACCTATTTTTACATATTATGTTTATGATTTTAATAACATTGTATATGGTCAGTTATCCACAATGTAATTTATAGAGTTCCTGCGAAAGAAGTCAATAAATAGTACGATTCTAACAATTTTACTGCCAAGAGCTATTGTTACATTATAATTGTATTTCAATTATTCTAATAATAAACTATTTTGTAACTATAATATGCAACGTTTATGTATTTGTTGCATAAAAGTCTTACTATTTATTAAATTAGAACTAAATGGCATTTAATATATCCACATTATAATATTTCCTAAGATATACCAAAGGCGATACTTGTAATTTAAATATCATCATCATCTAGTTATTTTAAAGATTGACGTGTTATTTGTGTAAACTATTTGCAAAAATAAATATCATTTATCATCAACAGCCTATAAGTGGCCACTACTGACCAAAGGGTTCTTCTCACACGGAGTAGATTAAAGCAAATAACAACCTCTAACTTATTATTATAAATGTGAAAGTATTTTTGTTTGGATATTTGTCCGTCAATCACTCACAATTTAGATGTAATTTGGTATACAGACAGGGTATGAGCTGACTTGGGTGATAAGATATGCTTTATCCCACGGGAACGTAGACAAAGCCGCTGGCAGAAGTACTAAAATATAATTATGAGTAGGTTTCAATGATGTAATAAAGTAGAGAATACTGGATTAAGGACATAAAAGACGATAGCATTGAATGAGATTACTCTGTAGTTGGGTTATATCAGCAAAATTGATTGACAATCATGTTAATAGAATGTATAGTATGCTTTGTTGTACATAAGTGGCAAATGATTGGAGTATGGTTAATGCTTCGTTGCTTTAAATGTACTTTCTTTGTGTGGCTCTTTAGCACTTTTTTATTAGTTAGTTAAGTAACCTAATAAACTAAAATTAAACTTGAATGACAATTAAATATACAGACAATGAATTATGTTGTTATTATTTTTGTAATCGGTGCAAATAAACTGTTTTTCATTTTCTTTCTTTTCTTTTCTTTCAAATCTTGGAAACAAAAAGTAAGCTATTTTTTACCCTAATATATCCTACTGTGGAAGAAACCACATCATAAAGTCAGTTGAAAATTCATTATTTTCAATTTAAAAACCTAATGTTTCCTACTAATGTATTTTATTAAAAAAATTCTAAAAAAAATGTTACAGCACATTGTAAAAACACACACAGTTATGCAGAATGAGCACTAAACAAATACTTTAACTAAAGATATTACAAAGTTGATTCACAGACGAAAAAGGTTTCAGGTAAAACTGAATTTTGTAAACATTGAATAGCGCTTTTCACCGCAACACGAGTCTTAAATATAAAAAGCAACGTCGGCCAAAAGCCAGCCACTACACCGTTAGCATTTCACTAAAGTAATCCAAAGAAATAAAATTTTCATAAAAATTCAAAATTCTCCACATTTCTCTGTGAAAATAAAGTACATTCGAATCTTACGAACTTGGAAACCGTTCAAACTTTTATGAAAATATGTTTTTACACATACATATATTGAAAATACAATTCTTTGTATTTTATAGTAGATATAGTATCATATATATTTACGTAGTCACAGTAGTTTCTTCAATATGCTGAATTTATTAAAGAATAAACTTAAAACAATGTGCATGAGTAAGCTTAAACATTTTCTTCTATAAAAAAGGTCTCGTAATGCTTATGTTTGCTGTCACTATCATATTGTAATACACCTACACACAGACAGAAGGTCACATTGATCTTATCGAAGTATATTGTAACAAAATAACAAGGTCGCTCTGTATCGAAAATTGTTTAATTACAGCTCACAAAGTCTTGGCATTAGACATAGTCCTCTATTAATTTTGTTACCAGACTAAGATTGATTGCGATGTCTTCATTATTTCAGACTTGTTATAATTCCAACACAAATTCCAATTTATTTCTCAAAATGTTTAACTTTTATTCAAGTGAAATGTATCTAAAACATCAATTTGTTTCTGCCATTGTACAGACGGTAGATTCAAACGATTGTATTTTATCAAGTGATTCTATTTAAACAAAACTGTATACAAACCACTTTCAATTTAACTTGAACGTGTAAATGTACTCGTATTTTATTAGCACAAAAGATAAACTTTAAATCCCTAAAAGGTAAACAAGTGTATAGATAAGCAAGTGAGCCACTATTCCAACCGTAACATCCACATCTCACGACCGTAAGCCCTCGAGATCGGTGTAAGTTTCCAAACCTGTGATTAATAGCCCTCAGACGGGATAATCTACTATTATATACCTCTGCAAAGCCAACCGTATCCTCTTACCAACTACAGAAATGTACACACAATTTTAGAAAAAAGGCTTTACATAATGTACGCGTATTTAGATAATTAAAAGAGGATCCCCGTAACGGCAATTTGATGAAAAGATTTGAATTCCGAGTGGGTATATAATCCAGCTTTGTGTCCGACCATTAATAAAAACGACCTCAATTACTTATCTTTATTCCCCACTCAATTTGATGACTTTCCATTACAAAAATCGTAATCCTTCACCGAAACCCTCGCACGGAGTTGCGTCTGTATATTCACGGGGTTTAACGAAATAGTAATATGACATTTATGTAAATACAAAATTCAAATAATTCCGTTTGTATGATAAGGTAATGGACTCAGTGGGTGCCGTATTTGGGATGTGTTATCAAATCGACCCAAAAGTTCGGCAGGGTCTGCCCCGTCTGATAATACCTACTTGGAGGGACCGTTTTCCATCAGACCGGATTTGGGAATAAAATTAGCATACAAACGTGTTATATACGGTAATACACTGAACCGTTTTGGAACTACATCAACTTCGTGACGTTTTCCTTCCTGCCCGTGTTGTGTTTAACTTACCTGCCTTTATGTATTTTAAACTATAATATTTTAACTCTAGAATTAGCTTGAAATTCGCCGTTTCATGTAAATATTTGGCATAGATATGGTTAACAGTCATGAAAGGGACAAGTAGCAGATAAATATTAAACAATAAACATGTTTCCGTATTAATATATCTACCGAAAAACTAACATAGACACACAAGCACAAAATATCCTCAATACTATAAAAGTTAGTCGGACAATATCCCGGGCAAATATTCTGGTAGTGCGTGCGAGTGCGGGCAACTGTGGGCAATTTACTTACATTTTTGTGTGGCCACCATATGTTGTGAGTGGGTTGCCGGTCTTAATTGCCAGTGTCGGACCCCTTCTGCGGATTGTAGATTGCACTGCGGTGAAATAATTCACAGAGCAACTTCTGTGTGAATTAGTTCTGCCTATGTGTTGCGATATTGACTTAGCACCGACGAGTTTAACCGTGGGAATTACGGCTTTGCATTTTGCGCCGTCATTATTAGATAGTTGGTCTTTTTTGTTTATACTTAAGTACTTAGTACTGTTGTGATATCTAAGTAGATTTGTTTTGATTTTACTTGTACATAATTGAACAGTAATTATTTACCTTCAGTTATAGTTACCTCTGCTTTGTGAAATATAGACTGAGAGTGTAAAATAATGTGGGTCTCGCTTTTTGTTAATTAGCTCCTTTGCTATTTACAACTTTACCCATATTATTTTGTAGCTTTAGGAAACATTGGAATTACGATATGGCTTATCTGAAAGATGAGTTTAATTATTTTTATTTATTCGCTACTTACGCTGTGAGCTTTTGAAATTAAAGTTTAAAACTGATAAGCTTCCAAGGTTTAAAATATAGTGTTTCTAAAGACGCTAGCTATTTTAAATATTTTATTACGAGTCTCATATTGTTAGACTTTAGATCTACATAATAAATACCTGACTTTAATAACAAAGTTTTTTTTTTTGCTTTTAATTGCCATTAGAAAACTGTTGAAGGCAAATACTCCACTAACGTAGGTCACCGATGTGGCAGTTAACGTGTTAAAATTAAAAACAAAATGATTTTTAAAATTAAAAATTTAAAAAACCCCCGACATAAAAACTTAATTTCCCTTTAAAAAGTAAAAAATAATAAAAGAAACTTAATCTTAAAGTAGCTAAGAATGTACTAATAATTCTAAAAAAAAAAACGTCGCGTTGGGGGACCGCTCCTAATTATTTCTTACTTATCTACGATTTGTTCATGAGTATCACATGCTTGGTGTTAACATTAAAGTAAATTGATGTTTAAGTACTTAACTATAACGCAGAAAATAGAAATATAGCGGCGCGGGCGGCGGTGTGTAGTCCTTATTCATGCGGTCCCCCAACGAGACGTATTTTTTTTTTAGAATTATTAGTACATTCTTAGCTACTTTAAGATTAAGTTTCTTTTATTATTTTTTACTTTTTAAAGGGAAATTAAGTTTTTATGTCGGGGGTTTTTTTAATTTTTAATTTGATTTTTTATTTTATACTTTTTATAGGTAGGTTGGGTTAAATTAGGCTTAGTATATTACATATACTTACTATAATTTCGATTCTTGTTAAGGTAAAGATTACATCTAAGGTCAAGCTTTTATTTTTTTTTGACTTGGTTAAAGATTACATTGGTGCAAGATTTTTTGTTTATAATAAAACGTTAAATTATATTTTTGTTATTAAATTTTTAATTAATTTTTTTTTTTTATTTTTATTAATACGATAAAATAATATCTTTCAATATCTTCTTTCAGTGCGGTTTAATTTGAGACCCCATCCCAGTATATTTGCAGACCTTCGGCTAATCTCACCACTTTCACCGCCCATAACTTTAAAACGGCTTAACCGATTTTCATGAAACATGTCTAAGAACACTCGCACATAAGTCCCCTTTCATACGAAAAAAACTAAATTGAAATCACTGCATCCGTTCGGGAGTTATGATGCCACAGACAGACAGACAGACAGACAGACAGACAGACAGACAGACAGACACGTCAAACTTATAACACCCCTCTTTTTGCGTCGGGGGTTAACAAAAAAATTACCCAAAATATATCCTTTTAACTACTATACCATCCAGTATTAAGATAGTTTAATTATGACTTCATCCAAGATCGCTTTCAATGTGAATAACCCCGTACAGTCTAAACATTAATGCCTGTAAGCGGATTATTGACTAATTGATCCGTCGGTCGAGATGAACCTCCTGCCTTGATCCCGGATTAATTGTTATCTTATATGAGTATATTGTCAGTATATGCATTATATATTACTAGGTATGTATGTCAGCCTCTCTTAATGTTTGATAAGGGATTTTCAACGTAATATCAGTTTATTAAGGTCATATTACATTATTCGGCGGTTAGAAATAATAAATTCGTGTATACACTTTAAGTGTGGGAGAGCCATGCTTCGGCACGAATGGGCCGGCTCGACCGGAGTAATACCACGGCCTCACAGAAAACCGACGTGAAACAACGCTTGCGTTGTGTTTCGTTGTGTGAGTGAGGTTACCGGAGGCCCAATTCCCCACTTCCCAATCTTCCCCATCCCCATTCCCGAACAATAACCATTAAATTCCTAACTCCCAAAAAGCCGGTAACGCACTTGTAAAGCCTCTGGTGTTTCAAGTGTCCATGGGCGGCGGCGATTGCTTACCATCAGGTAATACGTCAGCTCGATTACCGGCATGTCTCATAAAAAAAAACACTTGTTAGAACAAATTCGTGTTAATACGTATACACGAATTTATATTTTTTTACAAGTGTTTTTTTGTGTGTCGTTGTGAATGTTGTCAATAACTGTTGTAACTGTCAGTATTTTAAACTCTTCATTTTCATTATTTTTTATAAAGTTTATTAGTTACCAATGTGCTGGGTGTTAACGGTATAATATACAACTTGAACAATTGATAACAATTAATCAATATACTATATTAAGTATTTCATATTTTCTTTTACAGGGAGAATTTGGCTCAAGGTCTATACAATACATATAAATCTAAATAATATGGAGTGTTACTGAATAGATACCGAACCCAAAAATGTAATTAAAGAAATGTTGTCTGTCTGTCTGTTGTTCTATACCGGTACCCGTGTACGGATACGGGTAGGGAACCCAAATGCTGCCAGAAGTCATTATTCCACGCAGACGAAGTCGCGAGCAAAAGCTAGTTTTATAATATTACTTTAATCAAAGGAATAAAACGTAAATCAGAGAATCAAACGTCTTCATAACCATACGTTAATTAACATATCTTATTCCGTCTATAGTATTACGTGCCGTCACTGCCATTTAATGCCGTATAAGCGTTTCATGTTGCTCTGATCCGATGAGATTAAAGGCATTTGGTGCGGCTTTCCCATATCATGATAAGGGCGTATTCTCAGGCCTCTATCTACTTCTCATTTTTCAAAACAATCTGAAGAGTGTTTTGTATAAAATGTTATTCGATATACTTATGTAAGTGTGGGAGAGCCATTCTTCGACCGGAGTGATACCACGGCTTCTCAGAAAACCGATATGAAACAATGCTTGTGTTCTGTTTCGTTGTGTTCCCCCTTCCCAATTTGTCCGATTACCGATTCTCTAACAACCTTTAAATTCCTAACCCCCAAAAGGCGACCATGCCTCTGGTGTTTCAGGTGTCCATTGGTGGCGGAAATTGCTTACCATGAGGTGATCTGTCTTTGTTGTCTTGTTTCACGTCGGTTTTCTGTGAGGCCGTGGTATTACTCCGGTCGAGCCGGCCCATTCGTGCCGAAGCATGGTTCTCCCACACTTAAAAGTGTGCACGTTTAACGGCTTATACCACCACCAAAAACAAAATGTTTTATACAGCATATTTTGCCGCTATTGTCTGTCTCTTATCAATGGTTTTCATATTGTAAAGGGAACTAGAAAAAATCCATACCATATTTATGAATTTATTGTTTTCAAAATTGAGTGCAAAAAATAGAGTTTCGATATTAGAGATATTTCACGGATTTTCTGTAACCCAGTTTATTTTGAACAAAAAAAATAAACAAATATTTTAAATCGAAGATAAAAATTAGGATTTTATACATAACAATATTTTTCGATTCCAATATTCTCAGGACAACTTGAATTAGAACTTAGTGTCCTAAGACAATATTATTATGTAAAAGGTTTTATTTTACCTAAATATAAAAGAAAAAACAAACAAAATCGAATGTTTAACATGAATTTATGAGTGTCTTTGTAGATACTGCAAGCTTTCTTGCAAGGATATATGGAAGTAATTTGTTCCTTTTCTTAGTACGAACCTTCAAAAGGGTCTGCCCATAACCTGTTGGATTTTAAGAAGGCTATTTTTTGCAAGCCCCTTGTGTATGGACGCAATGGACATTGGCCTTAAGATATTTGGTTAGCTTCTGGAGTTTATCATAGGGATTTTTGTTGATGTTATTATCTTTTTTTGTCTTATAAGGGTTATTGAACTCTGCAGTTTTAATAGAACTTGTATATCATTGGATAGTTTCATTGGCCCATTACGTAATAGATAAATTACGTAATGTTGCGTTATAGATTTTTTTTTTAAATTAGCTGTGTAAAAGATTTGAAGTAGTTTGTGTGTTGTAAAGAGGTGTTGTTATCTACTATCTTTTATATTATAACTGTTTGTTAGGGTTATTTTAAAAGGAAAATAATTACCAACATAAATAATGTGTCACATTATCTTTTTATTGAAAATTTCGGGAAAATAGGTAGAATTAAGAAAAACATCGTAATATAAATAGACAATATTATTGTATAAATTTTTGTATACATATTAATATGTATAACCGAATTAACTATAATATTACACTGACTAGATATTTTTCACTAAACAATTTGGCAGTTTCGTTTCTCAACTTCCTGAATCTTGTGAGCAACCTGTGGATAAAGAAATTATTTCATTAGTTATGAACACTCAAATTGTCTTTATCTTAGCAAATACTGTAACTAGGTTAATGGGGATGATGACGGAGTATGAAAATTAAAAATCTATTTAGTCCGTCAATCAGGTAATGAAAAAATATTAGATACTTATTTTTTCATTTTGTCCTATAAGGTAACAATACTTAGATAAAACAAATACAAGTTTAGGAGTGGGAGCAAATACGTTTTATTTCCTTTTAAATACAATTGTATATTGCTTCGTTTTAGACATTCTTAAAAGTATCAATAAAAGAAACACGTTATGTATGTTAAATGGTGATTTTCTAAGCTCTTACCGTGGTCCGGGCAATAATGTCGTCGACGTCTCCGTCGTCGTTGAGCGTCGCATGCGTCTACGCACGTTTCCTCTGCATGGCAAACATAATATTGTTTTAATATTAATATTACATCAATAAAATTATTCAATCTTTGGTTACTAAAATTTATTTTAATATTGTGTGTATAAATTTCAGATCAGATTTGAGTAGTGTATATGTTTTCAAAATGGTATAAAATATTAGTTGGTTGTAATTTTATTAAACTAATCTACTCCTCTAATATTACACAAAAATAATTTTATAAAAAAATTGTTTATGTACAAGTTGTAAGTAATAAAATATCCTATTATGTATAGGTACTGAATCTCACCGTCGCAGCAGGCGGGATGTTGCGGCGGCGCGGCGTCGTCGTCGTGTCGCGCGAGCGCGCGTAGCTGCAGCGTGTACGCGCGCGCGCCGCTCCCCGACACCGCGCCCGCGCCGCCCGCGAACGTCGCGTATGGACTTATCTCGTACACATCTGTTTACAGGCACGTTTGTGTTAAGTTAATTAATGTATAGGATTTCATAATTAATTTCGGTTTAGGTAAAATGCATTTGTAATTTGGAACTGTGATATTATTGTGATATCTATTTTTGTTCCCTGATCACACAAAATTTATTTTATTAAAATGGATACTAGATGTCTATTCAGTAATCAAAAAAATATAAATAAAATGTAATGCCAAGTAAAAATATTCAGTACACAAGCCTCTAACGCATCACTATACGTACATTTATTCACAAGTTGAGCCATAAACTCGGTATTGACACAAAAATAAATGATTCATGGCATCCAGTGTTTCTGTAGATAAACGTGAATAATACAGAAAATAAATGCTACGCGGCGACTACAATCCGCTACGCTCGCTACGCCCGCTACGAACGCGTAGCTAATTATTCGTCCGAGCGGCCTCGACGGAATTAACGGATTTATTTTGCGCTGTGATCGAGAAAATATGTGTTTTTAATTTGGAATATATTTTACTTTTGCGAACAAGATTTATTTTTAATTAATATTGGAGCTTAAAATTTAACAATATTTCTATTTTGAGGGTCTAAAATTTTTTAATCAGCGTGACCAAAGTAGCATGTACTTCCCATAGATACACATTGCGATATTAGAGCTCATTCCTAAGCTAAAGGGATCTTTTATAAAATTGGAACCGGAGTATTAAATATTAAATCCCCCAGAGTAAATGTCTTGAAAGCCTGTAAAAGGTTCTCGACGCATAAAAATTGTTAGCAGCTTTTATTCCCAAGGTTTTAAAGAAAATTGATAATGAAAAGTACGAGGACCAACTATTGGATATTTTTGAAGGAGGATTTTAAAATATTATTAATTTGCGCGTGGAACACATTTTTTCTTGAAAATAATGAAATCTTCGTAAAATCGAAATA